>NC_134796.1:9775826-9790826 GCF_046742065.1 Oratosquilla oratoria | reverse complement strand
GTGTTTATCGTATTCCGTGTTCAGGATGTGATAAAGTTTACATCGGAGAAACGTCACGCGACCTGAATACACGAATACGTGAACACCGTTACGACGTCAGGCATGATGTCACCACCAATGCATGTGTGACACATAGAAACA
Organism: Oratosquilla oratoria; assembly: GCF_046742065.1. NCBI lineage: Eukaryota > Metazoa > Arthropoda > Malacostraca > Stomatopoda > Squillidae > Oratosquilla > Oratosquilla oratoria. Next base: position 9,790,685 of record NC_134796.1, on the reverse strand, counting down.
AGGAAAACCATCTTATGGACTGGAAGAATGCAGAGCTGCTGATACGAGAACCAGACAAAATCCGCAGGAAGTGTTTAGAAGCAGCAATCATTCAAGGAACGAACACTATTGAACAAAACAGGGGCATGTTTAACATCTCGCCCCACATAATTCCCCTAATACCCATGGCCAGCAAAATTTTAAATATTTAAACCACCCTTTGTGAACATTTCGCCCACGGACGTTTGGGCCAGCATTCTCAACCTTTCCCAGTGTTCCATCCCCCCCCCTTCTCCTCCTCCTCCTCCTCCTCCTCCTCCTCCTCTTCTTCCCCCCCCTTCTTCTTTTCTCTCCCCGTTCCCTCCTTTCCCCTTATTTAATCTCAAGCATATGTATCTCAACTTGTACTTGAAAAAGCTGTAATAAGCGAAACGTCGTACAAATAAAGGCTCCGTCCTCATATGGTGTTTAACTCGTCAATCTTGTCGGCAACTGCCACTTTCATGAAAATCCTCAATCTCCATGGAGCCAATCTCCTGGAAGCTCTGCAATACAACCAGTAAAACTGGGAAGTCATTGGAGACTTTAAAGTGGTGGCTTTCCTGCTTGGTCTCCAGGGAGGCTTTATCAAATCTCAATGCTTCCTCTGCATTTGGGACAGCAGAGCCACCTTTGACCACTACAATAGAAAGAACTGGGAGCAGCGAACAGAATTTGTAGTTGGCACCCGGAACGTCACGTGGGAGCCATTGGTTGATCCGAGGATTGTGCTCATGCCACCGTTGCACATTAAATTGGGTTTGATGAAGCAGTTCGTGAAGACTCTCAACCAGGAATCAGCCACTTTTACTCGTAAGTACCTCCTTGAGTTCTTCCCCAAGTTATCTGAGGCCAAACTTAAAGAGGGGATTTTTGTTGGACCTCAGATAAAGAAGGCGCTTGAGTCTACCAAATTCTCTATTAAGCTTAGTAGGATTGAGAAAACAGCATGGAGCTGTTTCATAGCAGTTGTCAAAGGCTTCCTGGGCAACCACAGAGCTGAAAACTACCAGCAGCTGGTGCAGGATCTGGTAAAGGGTTTTGGCGCCAAATGGGATGCAGGATGTCCCTTAAACTTCATATGCTGGACGCTCACCTGGACAAATTCAAGGACAATATGGGCGCCTACTCAGAAGAACAAGGCGATCGATTGCACCAAGATGTGAAGGAGATAGAGCGGAGGTACCAGGGCCACTACAAAAAGAAAATAATGGCGGACTATATCTGGAGGCTGGTGCGTGGGTGCGAACCTGAACTACAATAGCAAATCCAGGAAATCCAGTCATTTCTGGCGTGTCTAAGTTGCTTTATCACTGCCATTTGCTTTTACTTGTTTGTTTTTGATAAACTTGTGCCATAGAATAAATACATACTCTGTTGATTTAATTATATGAAGTGATAGATTAAAGAAAATGTGTTTTATGAAAATACGAAAATATCGAAATGTCAAAGTCCTGAACCCAAACCCAAACTTCTGATTAAATGATATATATATATATATATATATATATATATATATATATATATATATATATATATATATATATATATATATATATATATATATATTACAATAATGGGGTATAACAAATCAGGAGATGACACTTAGAACCGGGGAACAAAAATGTGTTACACTGTGTAATCAAACAAATGCATACAGTAGATAAGAATAAATGAATATATGAATAAACAAATGAATCGACAAACAAGGAAACGGATAAATAAAGTGAATAAATGAATAAACAAATGAATAAACGAATAAGTTAACAAATAAATTGATTAATTAGATAATGAACAAATAAAATAAAAACTAACCAAGAATTTTTTTCTTTAACACAAGTTCTTATTAGTGAGAATATACGTATCTTGAAAAATATGCTCGTCAGGTACGCTGCATCTATCCAGCGCAGTGGTTAACATGGGTTCGATCAAACAAATAAATAAAAGAATAAGTTAACGAATAAATTGATTAATTAGATAATGAACAAATTAGATAAAAAATAACCAAGAATTTTTTTCTTTAACACAAGTTCTTATTAGTGAGAATATACGTATCTTGAAAAATATGCTCGTCAGGTACGCTGCATCTATCCAGCGCAGTGGTTAACATGGGTTCGATCAAACAAATGAATAAACGAATAAGTTAACAAATAAATTGATTAATTAGATAATGAACAAATAAAATAAAAACTAACCAAGAATTTTTTCTTTAACACAAGTTTTTGTTAGTGAGAATATACGTATCTTGAAAAATATGCTCGTCAGGTACGCTGCATCTATCCAGCGCAGTGGTTAACATGGGTTCGATCAAACAAATAAATAAACGAATAAGTTAACGAATAAATTGATTAATTAGATAATGAACAAATAAAATAAAAAATAACCAAGAATTTTTTTCTTTAACACAAGTTCTTATTAGTGAGAATATACGTATCTTGAAAAATATGCTCGTCAGCGCAGTGGTTAACATGAGTTCGATCGAACTCTAGGGGTTCGGTGATCAATCTCAAGGAATCGGTGGAAGTCACACGTACGGCACAAACACGACGCACGACACAAATAGACACGCACGACACACATTGAGTTAAGTTTTTGTTTTTGTGTGAAATACATGTTTTACTGGTTTTGTTATTTGAACACCGTAATTTTGTGTGCAACTGATGCGTGGTTCATTTTGTGCACTAATTAGATGTATATATTTTTTTAAGAAATCATATTTTTCCAATTACGAAGGGTTCGCTGAATGCATGGATGAAACTTACGGAGTTCAGTACCTCCATCAAGGTTAAGAATGAGTGATCTAGCGGCAGCCGAACGAAGGAAAGGGTGTCGGTGAATTTCAGACTTCCCGTTCACGTGAGGTTTTGCACAATCATTGTGTATATGTAATCCACATATATGGGTGTCTTTATAGTCCCCCCCCAAAAAAAAAAAAAATGCCTGGACGTTGAGACAACATTTATGCTGTTTCTTTTCCTCCTACTTTTTGCGTATGATTTGGCAACAAGGAAAGGGAATCTAGATTTTTTCTTTGCTTTTTTCCATTCATCAGAACCAGCTCAAGGCTAACAGTGCTACATAAACATAAATGAATGAACTTATGAAGGCTTACGTAAAATGACAATTAACTTGACATAGTCAAACAGAGAAATAAGTAAATAGATAGATAGATAAACAGATAAGTGAACAAACAATTGAATAAATAAATAGATGAATAAGTAGATATATACATAGTTGAATAAATAGGTAAATAGATGGACAAGTGAATAGAGACGGAATATTGTGACATTAACTCATGCTCGTAAATTGCAATTGATTCACAATAGTCTTTGATCACGTGCTTGGCTTGTGATCTAAAGACATCATCCTCTCGAGTGCGAATTGCAGTGCTGTCATGCTTTTCAGCACTAGACTGGGATCGAGCTTAGGAACACTAAGATAGAAAGCGAAATCAGTGCCACTACACCAGTGATTCTCAACTTTATAAACTCCATTACCGCCTTTATGAATTCTCAATATTCGTGTGGCTTCTCATTATTTTTCTCCCAAATTCCACCCCCCCCAAAAAAAAAAAAAAAAAAAAAAAAAAAAAAAAAAAAAAATATAATATATATCTATATATATATATATATATATATATATATATAATGTTGATGAAGAGAAAGCCTTTGTTTTATTACAAAGGTGACAATCATAGTTATATTTGATAGATTTTCGTGATATTTCAGGAGAGAGTGATGGCTTTTTTTTTTATTCAGATTCGTGACATTATACGGTAATGTATAGTTCGTAACAGCAGGCCATGATCCATCTAAATCTTTATCATGGCTCCAATGGGGGCCACCATGGCCACCATGGCCCCCCATGGCCCCCATGGCCCTTAGGTTAAGAACCATTGCACTACACCAACAAACAAATGGAAACAGGTGAGCGCTCGATGAGGTGTTAGTTGCATCAGTCCGCCCCCACGACATGACTAAGTCGGAGCAAACAATGAGGTCCAAAAGCGATTCGTCAGAGACGCCGTTGAGGCCTTCGATTGAGGGTTGCGACTGTTATGCAAAAGGTCACGTGTAACGCATGCGTGAGGCTCGATAGAAAACGGTTCGGAGGTTTCCTACCTGGAAGAGGAAGCCCATGATTCAACGCGCTGAAATGGGGTTATTGGTACCTTCCAGAAGCTCTCGGGGTACAAGATCCGGATTTATGTAACGGATTCTGCAAAGGTATATTTAGGGACAATATATATTTCATTCTGGCTGTCGCCAAGCTTCTTATTATCATTCTTTCTTATTATTATCTATATCTTTTATGAATTTTTGTTATTTTCTATAAAAATAATTTTTGGGGGGGTTATCAACTGAAGAATCCCCCCCCCCAATACACACACGTGCTTGAGGGGAGGAGATTGTACAAGGATGGACATTCTACAGTTGATCATGACTTGTGATGCATAACCTAACCTAACCTAACCTAACTAAACCTAACCTATGTTAATTAGGATGGAGATTGAACAGTTGATCAGTGTGTGTGTGTGTGTGTGTGTGTGTGTGTGTGTGTGTGTGTGTGTGTGTGTGTGTGTGTGTGTGTATTTACCTAGTTGTATTTTACGGGAAGGGGAGCTATGCTCGTGGTGTCCCGTCATCCTATCTCGTTTTATCTAGACTGTTTTTAAATTCGTGTATTGTTTTTGCACGCACCACTCTCTCATCTAACTTGTTCCAAACATCTATTACCCTGTGGGAAAAGCTGTTCTTTTTTAGGTCTCTTCTATAACTGTCTTTCTTGATTTTCTTTCTATGTCCTCTTGTATCTCTACTATCCCATTTTATTAGATCCTCTCTATCAATAGTTTCTATGCCTTTCATGATTCTATAAATAGTTATCAAGTCTCCTCTCTCTCTTCTTAGTGTGTGTGTTTGTGTGTTTGTGTGTGTGTGTGTGTGTGTGTGTGTGTGTGTGTGTGTGTGTGTGTGTGTGTGTGTGTGTGTGTGTGTGTGTGTGTGTGTGTGTGTGTGTGTGTGTGTGTGTGTGTGTGTGTGTGTGTGTGTGTGTGTGTGTGTGTGTGGAGGGGTAATTCTACAGTTGAGTGTAGTGGTAGTGGAGATTCTACAGACGATCAGTGTGGGAGAGGGGGAATTCTACAGTTGATCCTATTTTATTCATTATATATTTGTTCTTTTATTAATGGGTTTACCTTTGGGGGTGAAGGATTTATAACATCTCTATGTTAACTCCTCACGTGTCTGCTGTTACTCTACCTTCCATTTTGACTTCTACCGCCAAGCGATTTCATGGCAGGCACCCCTTAGTGCAGTGGTTCATCCCCCCCCCCCCGGGAAGTGTGAGGAGGATATAGGGGAGGGGGCGTGAAGTCGTCTGCTCAAAACTAATTGTTTGATAAAGATAATGAAATAATTAGATTCCAAGAACAAACATCTGCCGTTAGATCCACGCAAAGTATAAGTGTATCGGGCACCCCCAACCTGTTTTCTATCAAGAGATAAATAGAAAATATATAAATGGTAAAAAAAAAGTTTATATAAGTTCAAATAAACACAAAGGTGGGGGGGGGTGGGGGCGTGTTGGTTTGCTGGAAGCGAAAAGGGGGCGCGCTGGCCTCGTATTCACTTAGTCGTGGGTTCGAATACCGAACTCCTCTCCGAATTCCAGCAGTGACTATTTCCTGTCCCAACAATCCAAGCAGATAGGTTAAAGGTGATGTCTTCGGCCGCAGATACTCAGCGCCTCCTGGCGTAGATTCACCTCCTTCGGTTGAGAAGGAGTTACTATTCTTAAAGAGAAGAGAATGGGAAGAATTATTGCAAACGATATTAATTAAAAAATGTCCTCCATAGACATATGAAGCTAAGAATGGAGGAGGCTGCAAGAGGCTATAAGGCCTACACTAAGCAGTTCCAAGTCCTTTGCCACCTTTCCATAAAGTAATCTATTTCTCATGTCAGGCTGCGTCTCCAGATCTGTTAACGAAGAACAAGGAGAAAGAAAAGGAAGACCTTTTGGCATTTCAAATCCTTTGACCAATGTCTCTCACCAAATACCATGTATATGGTTATAGCAATATATACATATATATATATATATATATACATATATATATATATATATATATATATATATATATATATATATATATATATATATATGTATATATGTGTATAGATCCTTTGTACCCTGATGATGTCTTGAATAGACGAAAACGTTCGGTATTCATTTCTTTTATTTTCCAAGTGGTGTCTGCAAGTATTATTGTCACGTGTGCTTAGTGATTTGTTTTGCATATATATATATATATATATTTATTTATTTATTTATTTATTTATTTGGGGGGTCATGGATTTAGAGAAGGCGCATGATAATCTTGAGAGAAAAAACTTTGTGGAGAGTTTTTTCAAGTATATGGAATACGGGGAAATATGTAGAAATTGTATCCGGGCATACATTGGCTTGGGTATCAACTGGGTTGGGTATAAACTGGGTTGGGGATAAACTGGGTTGGGTATAAAATGGCTTGGGTATAAGCTGGCTTGGGTATAAACTGGCTCTGGTATAAACTGGCTCTGGTATAAACTGGCTTGGGTATAAATTGGCTTGGCGTATGAACTAGCTTTGGTATAAACTGGCTTGGGGTATGAACTGGCTAGGTTATAAACTGGCTTGGGTATAAAATGGCTTGGGTATAAACTGGTCTTGGGTATTAACTGGCTTGGGTATAAACTGGCTTGGAAATAAACTGGCTTGTTGGTAACTATTGCTAACCAGTAACTGAAGTTCCAACCTCAAAGTGTAAAGTTGATGACCCCTATTGCAGTAAGTGCCTCCCGACGTAAGATCCTTACCATATTTGCGTATAATTTATAGATAGGATACACGTGCGTCGTCGCTCACAACCAAAATGGTAACGTATGATTAACTAAAATTGCTTAGAGGCAGCCAGAAACACGTTGAGGGATGAGTGACTCGCACAGACTAGGTAAACGCTTAAAAGGGGGAGAACAATCCTTTTCGTAATTTCTATGGCTGTTGCCAGATCATATTATTCAGTTTCTTGGGGGAATACTCTGCCTGGTTATGAATGGAGTAGTGATGGGCAGATCAGATTCCGTGTTAATCCTCTTCTGACAAATGGATTGGCGTTATCTGTCGGGTTTCATCGTCTTTGTAAAACCTGTTCCCAAAACCGCAGACCAAGCCAATATCGTCGACCAATATCCCCAGTGTTATGTTTTGGTTTAATAGATGTTACGTTCGCTGGCCGAACGGGTTAGAGCGTCGCTACTTGCGGCAGAGGTCGAGGTGACGGCGGTTGGAACTTGCCACCATCGAGTTGGACCAAGGGTATGGCTCATTAATTTCTACGCTACAGAGTCCTCTGTAAGGGGCACTGTCTTAGCCTCCTGATAGGAGGAGTTCGAGACGTTAAATCGAATCATGAACCACAAAAACAGCATTTGTTTTTCGACGACTTTAATTGGCGACGACGACGACGACGACGACGACGGCGACTACGATGATGATGATTATTATTAAACTACTGGCTAGTCCTCTCTCTCTCTCTCTCTCTTTCTCTCGTAAAAGTAATTACGGTATGTGTCAGTCTTATTGAAGTAATTGTCAGAATAATCTTTGTTATAACGTTCTATAGTGCTATCAGTTCAGCAAGGCTTGTCCTGATATTGGTAAATAATCTCATTATTTAGTCAGAAAAAAAAATGAGATTGTTGGACAATTTCATTATTTGTTCACTGAAACCAATCGCATCAATCAAAGTTTGTTAAGAATTAATCACAAATCTTTCAGGATATTTTTGCAAAAACTCTAGCTCACTACATAGAGCCAAGTTATTATCATGCTCTTAATTAAGACTATTTATCATAAGGATTGTTTTTACAGGCTTGGCTTGCCCATTTTCTATTGCCTGTAAACAGTGTTCATCTCTCCCTTCCTTGCATCGGTCGTTTAGAAATGTTTTGTCCATCCATTATCTGAGAATGCTTTTATAAAAACCTGTCCCAAAAAGTTTTTGCAATTCGTACCCTGAATATTCTACTTTTTCTGAAAAAGCATTATCAGGTGTCTGTCAGTGGAGTGAAAATGTAGCCTAAGCTAAAAATAATTTTACTAGTTTTGCTATCGCGGGCTGGAATTTTCTTCCATTATCCTATCGTCACGACCCACACGACATGACGTCATAGGCTTGAATAAACATAAAGAACCTGACTCAAACATCTTCCATTTACTGGTTCCAACTACGCATATAAACAAAACATTTTTTTGCCACTCCACAGTATGTGACGGGGAGGGCCGTAGAGTGATACAGCTACATTTATCACGGTCCTGGTGACGAACTTGATGTATTCTGTTTCACTGAAAAGTGATCTCCCGATTAAACCTGAAACGGTGGGAGATTATCTGTGTTGAATAGATCACCTGTTGGCAGCTAGAAAGACATATAAGAACGATCACTGCATTCTATGGGTCAATTGAGTTAGGATATATATACTCGTATACGAGTATATATATATATATATATATATATATATATATATATATATATATATATATACATATATATATATATGCACAAATTTCACAAGTCACATGTGAATCACATATATGCAGAGTCCACTAGAAAGAGGAAAAACACACGGAGTCCGAGGGCTTTCGTGATATATTCACATTATCAAGGAGCAAGAAAAATGAGTACAAAAAAAAAACAAAAATGGAGATACAGAGTATAAATAGGACAAGTGAGACATTTACCCTCCTCTCCGAAGCCTGAAAGCTCAGGTTGGATCCCTCGGCGAGGTCGTGGAGACAGATAATAATTATCACATTAACTTTTAAAATATGTACTATTTATATTATTGACACACACACACACACACATACACACACACACACACACACACACACACACACACACACACACACACACACACACACACACACACACACACACACACACACACACACACACACACACACACACACACACACACACACACACACACACACACACACACACACACACACATATATATATACAAATATATATATATATATATATATATATATATAAATATACATATATATATATACTGAATATCCCACTATCGGAGAAAAAAAAGATATTTGAAGATACAAATATTGCAATCACTGACCGTGATCCTCTTCAGCGTGGTTTTACAGAGGGTGGGTTAACTTAAATATACCAAGAGGAGATACGTAAAGGGGACATGGGGAGGTAAACATACTAGTACATGGTCCGTTAGGGCCAAAATCGTGATGACCCCAAGGTCAAACTGACCCCAACCCCACCGCACTCCACCCCCCACCCCCGGCTCAAATGTTTGCGCGACAGGCGATAGAGTCAGGTTTGGGCGGACAACTTGACGTGCAGTATAGTTGATGGCCAAACCGGTGATGACATCAGGGGACCATTGTCCTTTTGATGTATTACAATTAGGAAGTTGTTTGATCAGGGAGGACTTAACAAATTATCTTCTGTGTTTACAGTGTGGCTTGTGAATTAAATCATCTTTGTCCCAGTCCATTCGGTGATTTAAATGAGCAGTTTAGAGGAATACTGCTGAATTTTCGTGGGCATATTTAATTTTAGTTTTATGCTCCCTGATCCTAGCCTTTCTGTTTGGCCCCAATACACTTTAGAGCAGTCTCGGCATGAATTTTCATAAACGTCTGGGCTACTAATACCTTTAGACCTTTGGTGGAAATTTACATTTTAAAACTTTTTTAGGGTAATTATATATCATTTTGGTGTCGTCTGGGAGTAGAGAATCGGAGTCGCGCACAGACTTTAATTATTTTATATAATGCCCCTGTGCACTCTTCCGATTCTCTTCTACCAGACGACACCAAAATGATGTATAATTACCCTAACAGTTTTTATAAGAAATGTAAATGTCCACCAAAGGTCTAAAGATATTAGCAGTCCAGGCGTCTATAAAATCCCATACTGAAACCTGTCTAATGTATATTGGGGCCAAACGGAAAGGCACCTTCCCGCTAGGATGAGGGAGCATAAAAGTAGATTCCGGAAATAGATTCAATTTGGAAGTTGGTAGAAACAACTTATCCAACCGTGTAGTTAATGAATGGAATAAATTTCCTGCTCAGGTAGTGCAATGTAGTTCAGTTCGAAGCTTTAAAAATCATTTAGATAAACACCTAAGCAAGATGCTGTAATGATTATAATTTATTTTATATTGTTTTTGTTTTGTTATCATTTGTCTGTTTGATTCTCACTTATTATTAGTTATATGTCAATTTATTATTATCTACTATTTATCTGTTTGTTTATTATTTCACTATACCTATGCATTTATTTATGTATTTTATTTGTTATTTACATTATAGTTTTTATTTATCAACTTATTATTATTATGATTTTTTTTTCGCATCCGACCTAGATATGGACCAAAAGGTCTCCTGTCGGCATGCTCCGCCTTTGTAATCCTTTGTAAATTAAATTAAATACGCCCAGGAAAATTCAGCAGTATTCCTCTAAACTGCTAAATTAAATCACCGAATGGACTAGGACAAAGCTGATTCAATTTACAAGTCACTCTGTAACTACAGAAGAAAATTTGTTAAGTCTTTCCTGATCAAATAACTACTTAATTTTAATACTTCAAAAGGACAATGGTCCCCGGACGCCATGCTGACCGGTAATAACACCACAGGTTAAAAAAGTCATGGAATAAGTCACAATTTTGAGTAGGAAAAAAGTCACAGGATAAAAAAGTCACATCTGATTTACAATGGTCGGTAAAAAAGTCACATGACTTGTACATATAGATACTGTTGATAAAAAATCACGTATCTAAGTCGATCAGTTATTGATTGTATATAACATGTACAGGTTGAGAACAGCATTACATGTATATTCCATGTTTTTCATGTTGGTGATTAAGACGATTATTCCAGTCGAGCAACCCACACGTGACGATGGTGTTATAACGAAACATAGTGTCGATAAGTTAATCAAACAAAAATATTAAATTCAGTCTTTATTTATACTAAGTGTTTTCTTGCTGTTGATTCAGGCGAATATTCCAGCCGACGCCATGAAGAAAACTCCGTTACAGTCTTATTATTCTTTCGCCGAGCAACACTCAAGTTACGTAGGCGTTCATGACGCTCCTGTAGCCGTACATAGCGTCAACGAACTCCTCTTTGAGGTAGATGGGTTGCCGACAGCGTCTTGCCGGGTAAGGGCGCTCACTGTCGTTTCTTCACGTTGGAATCAATCAATGACGCGTCAGAATGAAGGATGGTAGTGACCTACGAGGTTGAAGAATTTATTATTCCGTCTTTCGCAGATGTTGATGCGGGCGTTGTTGTGTACGTTGCCGTCATGCACGCTCTATAGGTATGGGGCAAACAGGTGGAATGTGGTGCATTCTCAGAAACATCACGGCATCGCTGGATATGGGAACTTGTTGCTGAACAAAGGGAAAGGAGCCACCAACATTATCATTTGGCTGTTTGGTTCTCATTTATTATTAGTTATATGTCAATTTATTATCATTCACTATTTACCTGTTTGTTTATTATTTAACTATACCTATGGATTTATTTATGCATTTTATTTATTATTTACATTATTATAGCTTTTGTTTATTCATTTATTATCATTATGATTTTTTTTTCACATTCGACCTAAATATGTACCAAAAGGTCTCCTGTCGGCATGCTCCGCATTTGTAGTCCTTTGTAAAATCCTTTGTACGAAGTACATGAGCAGCTGCTCGGCTTCAGGAGGATCTTGTGGAATGACGATTTTGAGTTATCTCATACCTTTGTCAACGTCTTCTAAGGGTAGAAAAGCTAGAGAATCAATCATGCCACAAAACAAACGTAGTTCAGCATTGGTATTATACATTGTTCCCAAACCCAGTTCTTGGATTTTCCGCCAAGTAGACTGCGTAAGATGATAAAAGCAGCCTTTGTTCTCTACGTCGCGACCAAACACGGCAAGAACGGCTCTCATTACGCCATCTTCAAAGTCCGTCATCACGGTTTGCACATCAGTATTTAGGTTTAGGCCAGCACACTTATCTACTACAGCCTCAAAGAATTCTTCGTAGGTGCAACGAGTCTAGTTTGGAAGAAATGCATACACAAAAGTAACAGCTGTATCCCTAAAAGGCACACGAATAACATAAATTTGTTTATAAATACCTTTAGCCGTAGAAAAGTTGCCATCCATATATAGGGTATCAGCACACACACACACACACACACACACACACACACACACACACACACACACACACATATATATATATATAATATATATATTCATATGTATTCCGAGCGGTGACGAGGACATCAAGGAAGGGGAGGCATCCATTATTTTCTTCTTCGTAAGTAAAATTGAGGTCTGAGGCTGCGATGAATCGATTCCTCAGGTCTTGTAGTTCATCGATATCTTTTAATTGTACGAAGATATCATCCACGTATCTACAGTATAATGAGGGTCGAGCTGTTGCGAGGACCTCGGTTTCAATGGTACCCATGTAAAAGTTGGCAAATAAGACACCGAGAGGGCTTCCCATTGCTACACCGTCGATCTGCTTGTAAAGCTGCCCACTGGGAGAGGTGAAGGGGGCCTCTTTTGTACAAATTTCGAGTAGTTTTTTCAAGGTGTTGACATCCCAGAAAACACCTTGAAAAAAATACTCGAAATTTGTACAGCTTTACAAGCAGATCGACGGTGTAGCAATGGGAAGCCCTCTCGGTGTCTTATTTGCCAACTTTTACATGGGTACCATTGAAACCGAGGTCCTCGCAACAGCTCGACCCTCATTATACTGTAGATACGTGGATGATATCTTCGTACAATTAAAAGATATCGATGAACTACAAGACCTGAGGAATCGATTCATCGCAGCCTCAGACCTCAATTTTACTTACAAAGAAGAAAATAATGGATGCCTCCCCTTCCTTGATGTCCTCGTCACCGCTCGAAATACAGGCTTCGTAACTACAGTATACACCAAACCGACAAACACTGGACTCTGCTTAAACGGAAATAGCGAGTGCCCGAAGCGCTACCTACAATCCACCATCGGCGCTTACGTTAGAAGGGCCCTCTCACATTGCTCCACCTGGACACAAACCCACCAAGAACTGGAGAGAATCACACAAGTACTTATCAACAATGGATACGCAAACTCAGATGTATCACAAGCAATACAAACACATTTAAACAAATGGTACACCGACGAAGACAGAAATACCACAAGCGAAAAGAAACCTATAAAAACCTACTACAAAAGCCATATGTCCACAGAATACAAAGTAGACGAGAAGATTATAAAGGACATTATTCACAAGAATGTACCACCCACCGACCCAGCAAAACACATCCAGATCATCATATATTACAAGACAAAGAAGACATCCCAACTAATGATACGTAATCGCCCCAACACAACGAAAACAGAGTTACAAGAAGACCATGTTGTATACCAATACAGCTGCAATAGTGAGGAGTGTGGACCTCACTCTTACATTGGTATGACAACCACTAAGCTTACAAGACGCCTGACATGCCATTTGAGTAACGGATCCATAAAGTCCCACCACACTACCAAACTCAACAGACCACTAACAAGAAAAGATCTGGATCACAACACAACAATCATTGACAGAGAAAGAGATCCACGAAGGTTGCTACTCCTTGAAGCACTCTACATTCAAGCAAAGCAGCCATCAATCAACATCCAGGTGGAAGACCTACGGGTCTTGCCATCTAGCAAAAGAATAAGTGCTAAGCGACCAACGAACCCCATCGCTTCGCCCACTGGGAGAGACCACCCCCCCGCGAGTGAAAACAACGCACGCTCATTGGCTACCATTCACCAATGAGCATCCAAATTTTCCTCGACACAGTGTCCATGATCCGTACATCCCATATATAATCTACACAGAACACTTGACACAACAAATCGCCCTGGAAGATGGAACAAGAGAGTTCCGAAACGTCGGCCAATATAAGAGATCTCCTAAACAGACTTACAGAAAATGATAAGTCAAATATTCGTCGTATAGAGACTATACGCAAGAAGATAATCAAAAATGAATCTTCAATAGCTTTTAACCTCGTCTGCCTGCAAGAAAATATCCTACCTGGCTACACAAATATATATATATATATATATATATATATATATATATATATATATATATATTTATATATATAAATATATATACATACATATATATATATATGTATATATATATATATGTATGTGTATGTGTGTGTGTATGTGTGTGTGTGTGTTTGCGTGTGTGCGTGTGTGTATGTATATATATATACACATATATGTATGTATATATATATACATATATATAAATATATATATATATATATATGTATATATATAAACTTTCTCGGTATGTGTATGATAACTCGAGCATACAAATATAAGAATGTTGTGCTCAACTTGTATGTCTCCTGATAGCGCAATGGGCTAAGTCACTGACGGTTTGTCACGTCAGAATTGAGTTTGTGTCCTCTGTTCGACCACGTTTCAATTTCCAATATATGCTTCCTTCGAGCTCCTCGTTAGTCTCGACTGCGACACCATCGGATTAAAAGTGAATTTTGGTTGAAAAGATGTTCATCTGTTCACTCGGAACCATTCAGTGTATATATAAGGTTTCCCACGTGTACATACTAGCGATTTCACTATTATGGTGGAGGTGGCTTGAACGCAAAAATTCGTGTATGTATATGTAACTCGAGCATAAAAATATAAGAAAGATGTGCACAACTTGTCTCTTTAT
>NC_134796.1:9765826-9770826 GCF_046742065.1 Oratosquilla oratoria | reverse complement strand
CCTTACAAGGGAGGTAGCCGAAGTCAAAGGCATAAATCCACTCCTAATCATTTCATCCCCCACATACTCCACTCCTATTCACCCTTTCTCTCTTTTCTTGGATCCTCCTGGATGACGGGTCATCCCTGCATCTCACCCACTGCCCTGGGTCAGAGGCAGTGTAGTAAGATACAGCACATCCACTCCCCTCTACCATCTGATCTTCCCTCCCTCTTATCTTGGCACCTCTTGGATGACAGGTCATCCGTGCATCTTGTCCACTGCCCTGGGTCAGAAGCAGTGTCGCAAGACACAGCATATCCACAGTAAGGCCGTTTCATTGATTCGGCGACCCCCTCTCCGTCAAAGGCATAAATCCACTCCTAATCATTTCATCCCCCACATACTCCAGTCCTATTCACCCTTTCTCTCTTTTCTTGGATCCTCCTGGATGACGGGTCATCCCTGCATCTCACCCACTGCCCTGGGTCAGAGGCAGTGTAGTAAGATACAGCACATCCACTCCCCTCTACCATCTGATCTTCCCTCCCTCTTATCTTGGCACCTCTTGGATGACAGGTCATCCGTGCATCTTGTCCACTGCCCTGGGTCAGAAGCAGTGTCGCAAGACACAGCATATCCACAGTAAGGCCGTTTCATTGATTCGGCGACCCCCTCTCCGTCCCCTAATGCAGAAAAGGAGAAGACGGGGGATAAATCCCTTCGGCTTGCGTCAATTTATTATTCATACATACTCCCTCAACACCATCCCCCACCCACTCCTTCTCATGCATCACAGCATCATTCATACACAACCATTCTCCATTCACCCCTATCTTCTGTCTTCTCCGGTCCTTCCTCAACAGACATTCCACTCTTTCCCAATGCCCCTTTTACACCATCCATCCATCTCATCCTAGGACGTCCCCTCATGTTCACTCCTTCCACCTCTGCCTTTCACACCTCTTTTACTAATCTTTCTTCACCCATTCTTTCCATGTGTCTAAACCATCCTAATACTCTTTCATCAACCTTATCTCCCAACTCCCTTTCCATCCTCGTTCTCCTCCTCTATCCAGCCTAGTAACCCCTATCATACTTCTCAGGCATTTCATCTCAAACATATTCAAACTCCTTCTCTCTTCCTCTCTTAGGTTCCATGTTTCATCCCCGTACATTGCTGTCGTCACAATCAGTCCTTCATACAATCTTCTCTTAGCATCCATTCCCAAATGTATATTTCTCATTACACTTTTTAATCCACCAAGGCATTTACTCGCTTCTCTCAATCAACATTCTACCTCCACTCCCCTCCTCCCTTTCCTGCCACATTCGCACCCCAGTATCTAAATCTATCCACTTCTTCCAGTCTCTTTCCCTTCATACTCACTTCCAGCCTGCTGCCACTCTCTTCCTTTGTACATCTCATCACTTTACTTTTTCCCACATTTATCTTCAGCTTCCTTCTCTCACACACCTTCCCAACCTCTGTTACTAACTTCCTTAATCCTTTCTCTGATCCTGCTACAAGCGAAGTGTCGTCAGCAAACAACAACTAGCTTATCTCCTACTTTTCTCCATTTTCATTAACCATCTCCAATCCCTGATCCATTACCCTTGTATTTACCTCTCGCACCATCCCATCCATGTATAAATTGAACAACCAGGGCCAAATAACACATCCCTGACGAAGTCCCACCTTTACCTCAAAGCACTCACTCTCTCCATTTCTAATCCTAACACAAGCTATACTACTCTCGTAAAAACTATTTACTGCTCTTAACAGCTTTCCTCCTATCCCATATATCTGCAAAACCTCCTACAGTGCCTTCCTATCTAACCAGTCATAAGACTTTTCCAGTTCCATAAAAGCCCAAAAAACATCCTTACCTTTTCCTATAGCTTTCTCACATATCTTACCACAAAAATCTGATCTTCACAACCCCTACCTGTCCTAAGCCCACACTGTTCCTCACCAATTATTCCCTCTATTCCTCTCCTAATCCTCTCAATCAAGACCCTCCCATAAGCCTTCCCTACTACACATAAGAAGCTAATCCCTCTGAAACTACTACACTCACACTTATCCCCCTTTGCCTTGTAAAGTGGAACTATACAGGCATTCCTCCAGTACTCCGGCACTTTACCCTCTATTAAAAAAACATTAAATAGCCTCACCAGCCGGTCCACCATAACTATATCTCCCTTTTTCAGGCATTTTGCATGGCATCCATCCAACCCAGGTGCCTTACCTGCTCTCATTATCTTAACAGCTGCTTTCACTTCATCTTTCCTTATTTCTCCTTCACCTTCCTCTCTTATCACGGTCATTTTCTTAGCATTTCCCACTGCAACTACCTTTCCCTCCCTATCCTCCTTCACATTTAGCAACTCCCTAAAATACTCTGCCCATCTTCCTCTTACTGCCTTCTCTTCCATTATCATCTCTCCATCTGCACCTTTTACCTTTTCTTCTCTACTTTTCCCCCACCACAGGGTAGGCGAAAAAAGGAAATGAGTATTCAGAGACATGGTACAGGACAGTAACAAGGGGTTGGGGAACAGTCGCAGTATAATAAAAGTGTCATCATTTCTCTATGAACAGAGTCTTCCTCTATCACAGACAAAAATGATGTGTGACTCTGGTTCGTAGGGGCGCCACCATATAGACCCTAAAGTATCAACTACATGCTACTTTGCCACAATAACATGCAGTCAATACCCCACGCGCATGCATGCATGCATGCATGTGTGTGTGTGTGTGTGTGTGTGTGTGTGTGTGTGTGTGTGTGTGTGTGTCTGTGTGTGTGCATGTGTGTGTTTGTGTGAGTGCGTTAGATGCAGTGGGTAAGAATATTGAAGCCACAATAAAAGATAAAGTGGAGAGCAGCCTGCCTTTTAGAGACACAATGATTTATAAGGAAAATAAAAAAGAAAAAAAGAAAAACGAGTATTCGGTCCTGTCTACGAATAAAAATGACGTAACATGCTTCTGGTCGGCGCACGACGACAGCGTAAAAAGTGGTCTGGTGATATGTTTTTCCCGTCCAAACCTTCCGTGATTGCATAGTACAAGCATCAACCTTGCCAAGAGTGAGGTAACCGCAATCACAAGAAAGAACCCGAGCTGGCAACGTAATCCTCGTTAGAACGATCCTCCCTTTCAAGGCTCGTTATTCATCTAATTATCTAGATGAAGAATTCATCAGTTTTAAAATTGAAGGTAATATAACATCCAAGATTAAGAAATAGGGAGCCGTCATTTTGATTTTGTACCTCATAATTAACGCCAAATATATGGCCCACACTGTAAGGACAGTGATCAATGGGATAGAATTAGACCAGTTCTGTTGTATGTGTGGGAAACGTGTACCACGACGCCCAAGATCAAAAGCGGACGCTGGATTGCAGGAGCCTGATGATTTACTGAGTCACCCGCCGGGATCGAATCAGAAATGACAACACAACACAAGGAGATTCGGCATCAGTTCCATCACAGAGAACTATTGAAAAGAATCAATTTACTGTAGATAATGGGGCCACCAAAGACAGAGGGCACAGGTGGTCCTTCTAGAGCCCCAAACATCTCGGCTGATCATGAAAAGAGATGGAGTGACAACGTCGACGAGGCATGAGGAAGGGAAGGAAACTTCAATACGATGGATGTGCATTGGGACCTCATTCAGTGTGGTTACGTCCTGTGCACAGTAGCTTCTGTTTTGATTAAGGACGGTTTCTATCAACTCAGGCGCGGGCCCCCGTCTTGTGCAAGGTTTTAACCTGCTGAGACCATATGTAAGCCACGCCTCCCGTACCTTCAGCTGAATTGAAATCGTCAGGCGCCAGACAGAACAAAATATTTACAATATATCATTAGAGAACAACGATTTGCATTTGCTGGCAACCGCCAACACGGAAACACTGCATTATATATTTCGTCGCCAATGCCCTTCTACCTCCATAAAAAAATATACACGACTCTGCTTCGTAGGGGTGTCATTAAATTCCTTAAATTATTCATTATACAGAACTTGTGGAGTTGATATTCCTCATACGTGCGTAAGGTGATGTGGTTTGCAGAGTTCATTCTGGTTGAGGACAAACGATTTTATGTTCCTGAGGGACAGACTCAGGTCTGGAAGCGGGTCAGGGTCGGGGTGGGTGGAAATGGGTCTCGAATGTTCTAAGGATTACAAAGGATTACAAAGAAGGAGCATGCCGACAGGGAATATTGTGGTCCATAACTAGGTCAGATGCGAAAAAATTATAATAATGATAAATAAATGAATAAACAAATAAGAATTATAACAGCATAAATGATAATAAACAAAATAAATAAATGCATAGGCATAGTTGAATAATAAACAAACAGGAAAATAGTAAATAATAACAAATTGACAGATGAATAATAATAAATAAAAATCAAGCAAATAATCATAAACAGACAAATAATAATAAACAAACAAATAATATCAAATAAATGGCAGGCATTACAGCATCTTGCTTAGCTGTTAATCTAAACGAATCTTAAAGCTTCGAACTGAACTACATCGCACTTCCTCTGCAAGAAGTTTATTCCATTCATTAACTATACGGTCGGCGAAGTTATTTCTACCCACTTCCAAATTAAATCTATTTCCTGACAGCTTGAGACCATTATTTCTTGTCGGATTTTCATTCAATGTGAAAATTTTGTCGATCCCCTTTAGAATCTTAAAGACCTGTATCAAGTCACCTCTGAGTCTACGCTTTTTTAGGGAAAACAGATTCATATGTTTTAGTCGATTTTCGTATGATTTATTTCTGATATTTGGAATCAGTTTTGTGGCTCGCCGTTGTACTTTTTCCAATCTGTCAATGTCTTTAATGAGAATCGGTGACTATACAGAAACCGTATATTCCAAATGTGGACGAACTAACGATTTATGTAGCTTGTTAATGAGAGCTGGACTTTTGAAGTTAAAAGATCGCGCAATCAGTCCTAGAATCTTATTTGCTTTCTCAGAGGATGAAATACACTG
>NC_134796.1:9748326-9753326 GCF_046742065.1 Oratosquilla oratoria | reverse complement strand
GTAATCTGTGGACATTATGGAAAAAAATCGTCAAAGTTCAGACAGATGAAAGTTTAGCCCAGGTACAGCTTTTCACTTTCACTTTGGTAATTTTATCTATTTTTACGAGAACCATGTTTCATGGGTAACCACCATGGTCAGGTACAATTTGCCTTTCTTCTTTCGTAATGTTATCTATTTTCACGAGAATCGTATTTAAAACAAATATCTCATGTCAAAAATATTTTTTGAGGGACTTTTTGAGGAAGATATTTGTCCCTTGCTAATTTGCACTCCAAAACACAGCATACAACGCCATCTCTTGGTGACGACGTGACGACGTCACTGTGTATACCAACTCAAGCCATCTCAATTAAAAATGTCGTCCTGTAGCGAAGCAGACGATTCCTTCAGCGATATTGAAAAATTTTCATCGTCTTTTAAACGTAGTCTCGAATCCCTAAATATCTCTGACAACAGCCAAGATATGTGAGTAGACGGTATAGTTGTGGGCCATCATTTGGAACCGAAATGCCTCCATGAAGAAAATTTCATAATGGTGCATCATTGGAGCTTACCTGTGTCCTTGGGCATTCAAAAAAGTAAGGGCAATATATGTGATGCATTTAATATTTTTGCTGTGTGCTCCTAGACCAGTGGTTCTTAACCTGTGGGGAATTCCCCACTGGTGGGGAATGGCGGAGTTGCCAAGTGGGGAATGACCGGTCGGACAGAAGAACCACTGTCTTTTCATATGTATTTTATTTCCATGTGATAACTGTTAGTAAAAAATCTAATATATACAAAAAAAAAATTGAGGGCCGTAAAATGGCACAAAAAAGCAAAGCGTATATTTACGTACTAAACACTGCATGGGTTAAAATCGAATTTGTCAAAGACCGATGCTGTGGTGGGAAATGGAGAGTTGGCTCACTAAAAAGTGGGGAATTGGAGAAAAAAGGTTAAGAACCCCTGTCCTAGACAATCCTGCATCACGTTCACACTACGTCTCCTAAAAGCCACAAGCTTTGTAAACAATGACGTCTACAACGAACAGGTATTTTTTCTTCTCTGCCCAAGTACGCTAGTAAAAAGTTAATTATAGTCATTTATTACTACTAGATAAAACTAGTTATTCTTTACATGACAAACTAGATACATTATTTCAGATTGTCTACACACTGTATAAAAAAGAAAACTTCGCTACGAGAACATTGTTTGGTAAGAAGTAATGATTTATTATGCGTTATATTATCTATCAGATCCAGCACACCCAGATGATTTGGTACAGTATCACTAAGAACATACCAATCCGTCCCAGCAAACGACAAGTATTTTTTCATCTATTTCTATCTTGCACGCCCTTATTTAGCCAGCTACTAAACTGTGACACTAGTGAACATATAATAACATTGAAATTAACTTCCAGTATAGGTCTAATAAAAGAAAATTGCTGTTTTATATACTATTTAGCCAGTATTGTTTCTTTGAATTCAGAAAAAAATCTGTTGTTTAAAAATTAGAGTTAAACTATGTTTGCCCGAACGAAAACGTGGTTTTACGCAACTTGAATTACATATTATTCAGTGATGTCGGCAGCCTTGACAACATCCTGTCTTCCTAATTAACCTATCATCTGTCTTGCTTTGTTTTGTTTTCCCCTTTTGTTGTGATTTTTTTGTTATTCACTTATTACTTCTGGTTTTATTTTTCTAAGCTTATCTATTTGATGAATTTAAATAAAACTTCCAAGAAACAATATCTCTAATAATTTGTTTTGCATAAGTTTTAAAAAATGCCATTTAGTATTACTGTAAGAGAATCTAGTCCCATCATTTAGCTCCCCCTGTATGTTTTGTACGTAAATAATATAATTGTTGCCGGACGGTTATCACAAGCCTTCTTTACCCGCCTTTTTCTCTGAGGTCTATATGTTATTAGTATATTATTATTCTCCGACTCTTTTCTCCTATTCTTTTCATCCCAATCAGTAGTTCTTTCTTCAGTTTCATAATTCCTAAATTTTGTATTAAAAAGCCAGTGGCAGTCGACACGATCACCATTCATCAAAGTGACAATGCATGGAGAATGAATATAACTGATGACGTCATTGCGGAATAGATGGCGGTACGGGTTGGTTTTGGGAGAAGGACTGAAGCAGACGATGTTGTGGGGATAAGAGCAGTGATTTCAAATTGGAATAAATATAAAATGAAAGAACTTATGTAGCTATCACTGACTTTGGAAAGTGTTGAGAGCCAATTCCAGTAAAATTAGATATCTTTTATTTACAAAATAGTTACCCTTTGAGACAGATGTCGTGGCACCATTCACGCGTCCCGCCAATACTCTGTGTAAGGAAAATTGATTCCTGAATTTTCGTTAGTTATAATAGAATACATTCTATTTCATCGTAGCATAGGTTGTGACTGGCAGCGTGAATATAATATTGAATTCGATGCATGAGAAAGAATCACCTTCGTTCGATGTGATTACTTTTTTGCTAACTTCTTCAATGAAATGAACACGCACGCACGCACGCGCGCGTGCACACACACACACACACACACACACACACACACACACACACACACACACACACACGACTCGGTAGCGTAGTTGGTAGAGCGCTGAACTGCCACCATAGTGGCCAGCAGTTCTTGGTTCGAATCCTGCCCAGGGCCGAAATTATTTCGGTACCGCTGCGCTTCGGGTCGTTACTCTGACTCTCGTGGGCGGGGAGTTGGGTGTGTGTGTGTGTGCAAAGTCATAGCATTACCCATAGATCGGACCTACGAGCTCTGAGCTCTCTTCCAGGAGGGAAATAGCTGTCGATCACGAGTCCAACACGTGATCCAAAGACCAAGTGAATACACACACACACACACACACACACACACACACGCACACACACACACACACGCACGCACGCACGAACGCACACACACACACACACACACGCATACACACACACACACACACACACACACACACACACAACACACACACACACTCAGACACAAACACACACACACACACACACGCACACACACACACACACACAGGTTTTGGCTTGGTCACCTTCACTCATCGTATATGGGTACGTGAAGGCATTTAACTTACTTCGACAATGGCGCACTTCACACTAGGAGGCAGGAACTATGCTAAAGAGGGCCAAGCAGGGTGACCAGAATTCTCAAATGGGAATATGCTAAACAACAGCTGAATATATGCTAGGTTGGCAAAAATAAAACTAAATCTTTAGTCCCTCTTAATACGTTCGGTTTCTGTTATATTTCTTATTAGTATAGTATAATTCTATGTGCAAGTATGCTAAATTGATCATAATTATGCTAATTCTGGTCACCCGGGGTTCAAACCTCGTATCCAATATATTTTCCTCACGACTCCTGGCCAAATGTATTCACTGCAGGACCTCCGGATTATCCCCTGAGGGACGGTACAGCCTCTGTCCCTCATAAAGATGGTTTAATTCGACTTGATAAGGTTGGTTGGACGGTGCGAAGTGGATGCAGATTGTCAAACATGCTTGTGCTTGTGAAAGGAGTCTGAAACCAGTGCTCGATCAGCTCGATCATGATAACAGAACATAAAAATGGTGGAGACTGCAAGAGACCATAAGGCCTACACTAGGCAGTTCCATGTCCCTTATCACCTATCATTCCTATCCATAAAGTTATCTAATCTTCTCTTAAAATAACTAATAGTTTCAGTAGTCACTGCATAGTTACTAACCTATTCCATTCGTTAACCACTCCTATGGTAAACCAATTCTTGCCTATTTCTTTCTTAAACTTAAATTTGTCCAATTTAAATCCATTGGATGACGATTAGGTGCCAACACTAAATATTGGCACTGGTATACTGATCCTCTGATGGTTACCGTTGCATGGAGGGGTTGGAAGGCCATGGAAGCGCGACTTGAACATTTGCCTAATAGCACTTACCGAGGATTAAAATGACCTCACTTTCGAGTCGGGAACGCTAAACATTGCTCCTTTTTTTCCTATGTCAATAAGAAATATAAATATCCTTGAGGACAATATTGCATCATGAAAACGCCCCATATCAGGAGGCTAGACTGGTGCCCCTTACAGAGGATTTTATAGCATGGAATCTAATGAACCATGGCTCAAGTCCAACTCGCCCTCGGTAGAATTCGTACCGCCACCTCTACCTCCGCCGTAAGTGGTGACGCTCTAATCCACTCAGACAGTGGAAAGATGATGAAAAACTATAGTAACCAGTATTCTTTTATTTTGTCCTTACATCATAAAAGAATGGCAAGGGGCTCTGGTCCGTTGGTATGTCACTAAAGTTTGGAGATATATCGACTCCATAAGATTTATACAATTTGTAAAACGGAAGACGACTCAAACGGTAGTTCTTGTCCTTGGAGACAACATTGCGCCGAAGAAGACGTGATAAGGAAGAGATTTAAAGTTTAAATGAGAGGAAGGATAACAGAAGCTATAACTGATCAATATTTCTTTTTCAATAATGGGCCACAATGGATTATAATGGATGATAATAGCAAAGCATAAGAACGAGAGAAAAATGAATAAACACGCAAACCGGCAACTCAAACGACCAAACAGAATAAACAATTGATAAACGCACCTGTGAGATGAGATCTGCCTTGAGGTCTTAGAATCAGAATGTTTATTCCATATTTTATTTCATGGGAGCGAATTAGAGCGTCTCTACTTGCGGCGGAGGTCGAGATGGTGACGGCACTTCGCGACGCTCGTCTTTCCTACTCCGTCTTAACTCCTTCTCTGCTAATGACGACCTTTGCAGTCGGTCTGACTGCCGCCAGGTGATTTTATTCAGCAGAAGGAAATCCCGTGAGGAGTGAAAAGGGTTGCATAAGGACGGGAAGAAAGATGACGAGAGGAAGAAATCAAATGAGGTGTTTTTTCAAATCAGGAATCACACTAAGTATCTTTGCATTCGAGTCTTTCATCGATATGTGGGTCTCCGTGGCCTGTGTTTGCATA
>NC_134796.1:9728326-9738326 GCF_046742065.1 Oratosquilla oratoria | reverse complement strand
CACACACACACACACACACACACACACACACACACAGACGATGAAATGTGTTATAAAAAAAGACGCGCATGATGCGCACCATGCAGTCACATCACCAGGCGTGCACCTACCCAAACACCTGAACTCACATACAGTTGAAAAAGTAAAATCTCCATCACTTCTCCTGCGTAGAAAACTTGCTACGAATAAACAAACGCATTATTTTTTTTACTTCTAACGTCTTTTAGTGTCAGTATATTTTGTCATCAATGAGTTAATGCAGTTTTTTCTCTCTATTAAGAGAGTAGTGTTGTTGTTGTGAGGATGTAAACAAAACACTCGGTCAAGGGCACACACAGCGTGCGAATGAGGTGTGCACTGTGCAGTGATAAACAAATCAAGACAGAGCTAGGACCTTCTTGATCACATGGAACAGAAGAACATAAATACAGGGTGTGTGAACTTGCATTGTGCAACTCTCTCGGTATCACTCTCTATCGGTATCATAGTCCAGATACTGCAGAATGGAGTTTTATTTTAACTCTCATTCAGTTACAGATTCCCAGGGAGTCGTATGTATATACATAAAACTGTCGTATGAGTTTTGGGGAGTTTTCCACCTTACTGGACAGTGCGAGAAGGGGAGCAGCAGTTACCAGTTGTCAGTTGTTATGAGGAAATTCAACGAGAGATCTAGAGTAGTGATTCTCAACCTGGCGTCCACGAACATATATGGAACTGCAGAATTATACAATCGGGGCCACAGTCTAACAAATAATGACATTTCGTGAATGCTCACCGATTCTATTCAGTGTTAAAGTGATCTCCAGGAGGCTAAAGAACAGTAATACATAAGTATGGGATACATGGGAAAGAGGGTTGAGAATCCGTGATCTAGAGGACGGTTCGGAAGGAAATGATGCTTTTCTACAAGTGATCATCGTAGGTACCAACAAGATTGTGATTGATGATGGATCTGTTTAACGTTGCGAATTCCCCCCCAGAGGACTTTGGAACATAGAATTTAATAAACCATACCCTTGGTCCAACTCGCTCGTGGCAGTGTTCGAACCACTGTCACCTCGACCTCCGTCGCAAATAGCGTCGCTCTAACGAGATCCTCTGGTTTGTCTTATTCCTGGCTACCGGTAAACGATTTCTTGCAATCAAAGTTGAAACCTTCATTGGTGGATTAAGCAGATGATGGTGAGATTGATGGGTTTCTGGGTCTTTGGTTCCTGAGGGGTCTTGTAATGGAACACTCACTTATGTTTCTCCAGGTAATCAAGACTGTATGTGGTTCAACCAAAAAGTCTGTTGCCTCAGTTTTTTCCCACAGAAGACCAGCCGATTGGTCTTAAAACTGTCTTATATGGCGCCCCCTTTTTGCTTCCAGCAGATTCGAGCGTACCCCCAACTTTTTGTGTAGTTGTATGAAATGATATATCTTTTCTATTTATATAGTCTTTGTTTATATTTTAATAGAAAACGGAATGGGGTGACTGATGAAACTATACTTTGCACATATGTAACTGCAGGTACTTGTTCTTGGAATGATTTCTTTATTCTTATCAAACAATGATTTTTGAGCAGGTGGTAACGTAGTCAATTTAGTAGTTTATCAGACATGGTAGCTTGGATTATGATTAGGCTATGCAAAAGGTACACTCTAAAAAAGTTCAGTTTTATGCACCAATTTCACAGAGTTCAGACGATGAAATTGAGTCCTTCTGTGATTATTTTAGTCAGGTAATAGATCAAGAAAAAAGTAAGTACACGTTGGTAATAGGCGACTTTAATGCTAAAGTGGGGAAGAGGATAGGAGATGAGTCGTGCATTGGGAAGTTTGGAGTAGGTGAAAGAAATGGCAGATGCGAGATGTTAGTAAATTTTGCAGAGAACTACAACACGAGGATAATAAACACTCTTCCAGAAGCGTGTAGGTCGTAAATGGACCTGGAGAAGTCCAAATGGAGACAACAAAGAACGAAGTAGACTTTATATTAGGAGATGAGAGGAAGAGCGTTAGCAATGTTACGGTGATAAAGTCAACATAGGTAGTGATCATAGAATAGGTTGTACAGCTAAATTCAATTTCAGAGCCGAGAGAAATAAACTAGTTTTAAAAAAGAAAATAAGCCTTGCAAAAGTTAAGGATAATAAGAAGGGGTTTCAGTTAGAAATTGTAAGAGGCCGGTAGATACAGGTAGACATTTAAGTAGATAGAGGGGTAGGTGAAAATATATGCAAATTTTATGACTTGGATGTTTTGAAACAATGACCAATAGGAAGTGCAGAATTCCATATTCTCGCTTGCCGTCTGGTGTTTTGTAAACATAGGCTAGGGTATCGATAAAAGTGATGATATGACGAATTACAAACATCTAAGCCACGTTCAGCTTGCGACAGAGTGCTTGCGTAAACAGTATTGCTTGAGACAGTAGAACAGTCTTTCTGATTGGAGAAAAGGGTGGAGAAGGAAAGAAATTATTGGTGTACGGAGGTAAAGTCACGCCCTTAAAGGGTGGCACTTATTTGTAACGTTCAAAGTTATTGGATTAATTAAATTGCGACGTCGGAGCAGACTTGGCTTGGTGGGATATACAAGGATCCCAAGCGGGAGTCCGTTGGTGTAGATTGAACCAAGTGTATTTACTAAGAAGAAAGAAGATAAGAAATAGAAATCTAAGTTTAATTCACCCCATCAAGAAACTTTCATATCTAGTAACCGAAGCTTCTATAGAAACATACTTAAGAGAAGGAAGAGGCGTGGGACTAACAGAAATTAGAAATAGATTCGAGGCTCTAAGAAATAGCGATGACGCCGTCGAAGATGTCGAAGATATGAATTTGAATTTAGCGAATATCATAAGGAAATCGGCGGAGAAAGTAGGAAGTACAAAAAAATATTAGAGAAAAGAAATACTCCAAAGCTACAAATGACCTAATTAAAAGAAGGACCTTGCAGATTAAAAGCAGTAGAGACGAAATAGAAAGAGTAGAACTAAACAAACTTATCAACAAAAAGCAGAAATCAGAGAAAAGAAAGAGAAACATGGATGAAATAGAGGAAACTATTCGGAAAGGCCCTTTACCGGATTGGAATGTAATACAGCTGCTCAAAAAAAAAAAAAAAAAAAAAAAAAAAAAAAAAAAAAAACAAAAAAAAAAAAAAAAAAAAAAAAAAAAAAAAAAAAAAAAAACTGGCAAAGAAAAGGAGAAAAATAGTTGAAGTAGCGTACATCGCTTTCCATCCGAGCAACAACTATTGAGATGGGTTGATTAAATTAGCTCGAACGGTGAGCTGCTTGGTACTTCGCGAAGCTGAAGAAGCGGGGTGGGAGGAGTAAGATCGACCGCGGAGAAACGTGGCAATCTTCGTCTGATACATAAGGTGTTAGTATTTCTGTGATTCTAAGTACTCTAAAGAAGTCCTGGTGAGGACGAAACGTCAATAATAAATATCCAACAGTTTCCTGTGATTTACTCACCATCATACCACTTATACATACATACATATATATATATATATATATATATATATATACATATGTGTATATATATATATATATATATATATATATATATATATATAAATCTTTTTCAACCGCATTAATTTTTTTACTTTAATTCCATGTCATCTCGAACGAGACTGACAAGGAGCTCGACGGAGACATATGCGGAAACTGATACGTAGTGAAGCCAAGGACTCGAACCCAGCTCAGACGTAACAAGTGAACAGTGACTTAAACCACTGCACTAACAAGAGAGTGAAAAAAAAAATGTGGTTGAAAAAGATTAATATCTCTGCACTGGGGACCATTCAGTATATATATATATATATATATATATATATATATATATATATATATATATATATATATATATATATATATATACATACATACTCATGTTACATCATGTTTGCCTCGTTTTTCATGTATGAGAAATATAGATATTTCCCGAATCACTAACATCAGTTTATTATCCTTTTGTTTGTTCTATATGGTCATTGTCCAGGCTTATATCCTACGTATCTAAGTGATAACGAAATATATTAATGGTTTTGGCATACGCATCAACTCAGATCCTGTCCCTTCATTTGCATATAGATTAAGAGATGATTTTTTGTATGTAAAGATAAACACATGTTGTACACGTGGGTTTGATAAGTCAATATTGTTTTTGTGCATGCTGACTTAAGACTGACAATAGGATGACGAGAATAAGTATGTGATCTATGTGGAGTTCCAAATACGAGTATATTCCATGCAGAGGATCTTAATCTTTATGGATTCTATGCTGAGAACGTGTACGGTTTTGTATAAATCAATACTTGGGAACGAAAATATATTAACACAAGATAGATAGTTAAGAGTGATGGGAGTTAAAGTATATAAATGTCGGGTGAACGTTGGGTCGGTAGGTAATATGTACGTAAGGGAATGTCAAAATCCAACCCCAGTTTCTAGTAATGACACCTGGAAACGGATCAACTTGGGAATAGCCTTTCGGGGGCGAAATACGGTGGGGATATAGTGCGCCTCGTGAAGGCTCAGTAGGAGCCCTGAAACGAGTCGGCCAACGGAGCTCTGGTAAATCAAGTCCTTAACGGTGGATCAGGCTGAGGAAGTCGTCCCTGAATCAACTAAACGGCTGTGAAGGCGGATGAAGGCTATAATAAATCTGTCAACTCATATCTTCTTGGTTCTCCATGCTATTAGACGCATCTGAAAACTGGACAATGTATCGTCACCATCTGAAAATGTTGGAAAATTTTCATCGAAGATGTCTTCGAAGTATCCTGAACATCAACTGGGAAGAGAGAACTAATGTCAGCGTCTCGACAGCAGTCAAAACAACAAGCACTGAGGCTCAAATCATCAGGATTTAATTGAGCTGGCGTGGGCATGTTGTTCGAATGTCCAACGACCGTTTGGCAAAACAGATCTTCTATTCTCAACTAAAAGAAAGGAAACGGAAGGAAGGAGGACATAAGGAGAGATATAAGGATCTTTTGAAGGCCAATATAAAAAAAAGGTGAAACATCAACTTCAACAACTTGGAAGACAACGCAACAGGCCGAGACCTCTGGAGGTTCACCATTCGCAAAGGAACAATGACATTTGAGGCAAACCGATGTGAAGAATTGAAAGAAAAGTGAAGAAGGAGGAAGAAGAGGAAACTCCAACCCAAATCTGGCAAGGAACAACATGCCCAACTTACAGAGGATCTTTCAAAACCCAAATGGTCTCACCAACAACCTAACATGAACTTTTATCCTCTGAACAAGAGGATGCACGTACGTAACGCGACGCACAAAAGAAAGATGGTGAGAAGCTTACACCAGGAGGTGCTAAGTAGCTTTGGCCGAAGCCGTCATTTTTGCCCTATTATGCGCTTTAGGGGACTGTTGGGGCAGGTAATTCACGGTCACTGCTGGGAATCGGAAAGAGGGACTGGACTCAAACCCGCGGGCAAGCGAATGCGAGACAAACAAGCACGCTTCTGATTACGACTCTAGGTAAGAAAGGCAGTTAGGTAAATAGGTAGGTAGATTGGTAGATAGGTAGATAGGAAGGTTGGTATTATAGACTATTACACTCAGCTAGTCTCTCAGTCAGTTTGGCACTCAGGCACTCAGGCAGTCAGCCACGCAATCCACCAATCAGTCAACCGTTTAGGTAGGCAGATTGACATATAGATTGTTAAAGTTAACAGGTACTTAGGCAGGCAGGCAAGTATATAAATAGAATGGCAGGTGACTCAGTAATATCTTTGGAAAGTGGACGTGCAATGCAGGACTTGCTATTAAGATTCATTTGTTGATATAGTCATATAGATAAAGAGCTAGATAAATATTAGATAGGTAAACGAATAAACCAATGGAAAATAGATAAATAAATGAATAAATAGATAGATAGATACATAGATATATCTATAGATAAATGAATGAATAAATAAATAGATAAATCAATAAATTAATTTAGAATACACAAAAATGTTGATATCGTGGGGACGCCGAACAGAAATCGCGCGTGATCATGTACTTGTAAAAAAGTTCGTCTGATTCTTGGTACGTAAAGAGTCTCTCATGCCTAGAAAATAAGCAGGCGCTCTAAACACCAAGGGCATTTGGTAAAAAAGAAGTGACGTGAGGTTGCTCCTCGACTGGATATATTAATTAGAAAGATTTATCAGAGGAATCTTCCCTTGGTTGTGTTTGCATTTAAGAACCTGGTGTGTTGCAGCAATATCTTATGCATGTTATCAACTTGATAAACAAACAAGACCCCGGCACGCACAAGCAAGCAAGCACCCCCGTCACACACACACACACACACACACACACACACACACACACACACACACACACACACATATATATATATATATACCTACAGGTATACACACACACATACACACATACACAGTCAAACACTCACACACACAAGTGAAAACACTCACATACACTTACACCCACACCCATACTCATACCCACATCCACACCCACACGCGTGCACATCCACTCATACGCGCGTGCTCACACACACACACACACGCACGCACACACACACACACACACGCACGCACACACACACACACACACACACACACACACAAACACACACACACACACACACAAACACACACACACGCGCGCGCGCGCACACACACACACACACACACACACACACGCACACACACACACACACACACACACACACACACACACACACACACACACACACACACACACACACACACATACATAGGCACTCACACACGCACGCACAAACATACGGCACGTGGGCTGGAGAGGGGTCCTATGTGGTAAAACATATTAACATGACGTTAATCAATCGATTTGGCCGTAGACCCTCTTCAACCGTTTAATTTTCCAGATAGCTCAGTGATCTGGAAAATGGTCGGTTGTCTGAACGAAGTTATAGTCCATCATTACGCCCAGGTAAGAGCCATGTGCAAGGTCGTCTCTAGTTAGTGAAATTATAAAAGGGATTCCCCGATACATCAATTTACCTTGTATTTGGAATGGGTGATACCAAAGTATTAGTGAGTGTGTTCAGCCTTGAAGATCCAAAGCAAGACCAGCGGCCTTCCCACTATGGGACGAAACAGCCTCAGTGCCTCACCACGATGGCTAAGTTTGGGTTGGAGAGGTTGTATGGAGGTTGCAGAGTTCATTTGGAGTGTCTGACATTGAATTGGTTGTAGTCAGGAAAGGCGTCTAAAACTAGTGTAATCAGCTCGATCATGATAATTGTGTTCCAACACTGAAATTCAAGAGTAGCGAGGGTGGAATAGGAGTGATTGGAGTTTGTACCACGAGTTTAAGATATATCGACGCCATCGTGCTGCTGGCGAATTCTGAAAAGGCTCGTTTCACATATAACGACTTTCTGCCGTGCGCCGTCTACGACACGACGTCGTGCTCTCAAATAACCATGAGTGTATATGGATGCTTTCACATGTCACAACCACGACCGCGTGTGAAAACCTCCATAGACATCCATGGTTATTTGAGGTAACGACGTCTTGTCGTGGACGGCGCACGGCGAAAAGTCGATACGTGTAATACGAGCCTGAGGCGAGAACTGGAGGAAACGGTTGACAGGCGTGGAACCGTATGCATGGAGCAGGTTGTACAAACAGACCCTGAATCAAAACCTTCACCATTCTACTCCCATGCGGTGAGAAGTGAGAAACCCAAGGTAGGGCAAAGCCGTATCAGTTGCGGCGAGCCGCTGTTTATTATTTTCTTTTTTTCTTCTTCTTTGGGTAGACGTTGAGTCAAAACAAAACAAAAACTTATGGAAAAAATTGTGAGAAGGAAATCGATACGTGTACGGCAGCGGGACGAAACTGTCCACAAGGATAGAAGCGCTGGTAACTACAGTCCATAACAACAAACAGCAGCATTTGATATAGATCAGACGAGTAAAAAGTTCCCAGGAGTGCTGCTAGCAGAGAACAGTGGGTTCATTGAGAATGGCAAAAGAGAAAGTCAGCCTTGGTTCATTCAAGGGATTAGGAAAGAATTGGATGGGCCAGGCTTCATTCAAAGAATTAGGAAAGAACTGGGAGGACCAGGCTATTTCCTTGGCTCCAAAATTTAGGACCTTGAGGAATATTGTAATACCCCCATTTCTCTAAAAGAGGGGAATAATGGTAACTAGTGAAAAGAGAGACGAATAAACTCTTAGTTTTTGAAATTGATCTATACTAAAACTCCAAGAACTCCAGGTCCAGGCTGTTTCCTTGGCTTCAAAATTTAGGACCTTGAGGAATATTGTAATACCCCCATTTCTCTAAAAGACCGGAATAATGGTAACTAGTGAAAAGAAAGACGAATAAACTATTAGTTTTTGAAACTGATCTACACTAAAACTCCAAGAACTCCAGTTTACATTCTGAGACATTGATGCACTCGAATACTGCCCATCTGGTAGCTTCACTGTATACCAACAAGCATCAACCTAGATTAATTTTCTTCATGGGTACTTAAAAAAAAACATTTAGATTTCTTGAGTTTGAAATATAATATGTGTCACGGTTTCTTATATTTTTTTCAAAACGATTGAATACTGATGTAGGTATTTCTTTGCTACAGTAAGCAAGAGCGACAGCAACATTTGGTTTAAACTCGTGTCGCCAAGATATCTGTCGCATTATGATTCTGGCAATGTGCATGCGAGATTCTAACTTCTTTATATATCTGAATAGAATCACCAGTGACGGTGATGTCAATCAAATAATTCCACCTGTCGACCCGGATTCGAACCGGGCTCGTTAGCTGAGTTGGTAGAAGCGATGGCTTTGTGATTTCACGAGCCCGGTTCGAATCCGGAGACGAAAGTCGGAATTATTTGTTCTTTATATTTGTGAATCACTACATTTTCCTAAATGATAAAGTTTCTCAGCACATCGGCATTCTTAAGATATTTCTCCTGTCTGAAGTGATTTAAAGTTGTTTTTAACAGGTTTTATGATATGGGGGCATCAAGAATGAAATTAACTCTGATGTGGGTCAAACGGATACCAAGAGATCTAATTTATTAGCAATGAAAATATAGTCGAATTGTTTTCCGGTCTAGTTTCTTAATGCTATACATTATACCTCAGGCTTTAACAAGGGTGATGCAAACAAGGTCATTATACTAAAACAACAGGGTAAGACTCGCAGTAATGGTTATAAACTGGACAAATTTAGATTTAAAAAGGAAATAGGCAAAAACTGGTTTACTAATAGGGTGGTCGACGAATGGAATAAACTTAGTAACCATGTAGTAAGCGCTGAAACTATCAGTTGTTTTAAGAAACGATTAGACAACTTTATGGATGGGGATGACAGGTGGTGATGGATACGGAGCTGCCTAGTGTAGGCCTTATGGTCTCTTGCAGTCTCCTTTATTCTTATGTTATGTTTTTATGTTCTTATGTACACCCATGTTTACAATCTGCGCTGCTGTCCAGACGCACACCTATTACGCGTTGGTTTCTTTGACCTTCACTCCGTGTTTCAGACCAACAAAACATACTTCCTGACCCGCTTGACCTCTTTTTATCCGGGTATATTTTTGTCCACCGACCACAACCTTCACGTGGGTTGACACAGCAACAGCACCTCCAGCATCTACCG
Source organism: Oratosquilla oratoria (assembly GCF_046742065.1). Lineage (NCBI taxonomy): Eukaryota > Metazoa > Arthropoda > Malacostraca > Stomatopoda > Squillidae > Oratosquilla > Oratosquilla oratoria. Next base: position 9,728,686 of record NC_134796.1, on the reverse strand, counting down.
ATACCATTCACTTTTACTTCAGACACGGGTGAGTATAAATCTGTAAATTATTGCTACTTCCCTTCAAGTGTTCAATGTCACCACTACCACCACCTCCACCACCTCCTCTACAACCACCACCACCTTGTCTACCACCACCACCACCTTGTCTACCACCACCACCACCACCACCTATACCACCTACACCTCTACCACCACTACCACTACCATCACCATCTCCACGATCATCGCCATCAGCATCAGCATCACCATCACCATCACCATCACCGCCATCACCAATAAACTCCTAGCTTTTTAAATGAATTTATATTTACGGAAATATAAGGACCTAGAAGTATTGGTTACATGTAATTTTTTGCC
>NC_134796.1:9710826-9718326 GCF_046742065.1 Oratosquilla oratoria | reverse complement strand
ACATACATATATAGAAATATATATACATATATATATATATATATATATATATATATATATATATATACATATATGTATATCACAATTGATACCACAGTCGTCAGAGCAGAAGAAAAGACTGGAGGCGGGTTGTCTATATATTTCGACTGCTAACTGCAGTCTTCTTCGATAGTACAGAAGAAAGTTTACAAAGAGGGTCATAGAAGCAAAAGGTGGCCGACGTGACCATTTGAATACAAGCACACTCTCTTGCATAAGCTCATAGGTTCTGGACGGATGCTCTGTGTAGAGTCTCACTGACACGCGAGCATACACAAGACAGGACCATGATCAAAATGCTACAAAGTCAGATCATGTGTGAATCTGAAAACTCTTCACATTTTGTAGGACTGACAACAGCAGGTACAAACACACACACACACACACAAACACACACACATACACACACACACACACACACACACACACACACACACACACACACACACACACACACACACACACACACACACACACACACACACACACACACACACACACACACACACACACACACACACACATACACAAACACAAACACACACACGCACACACACACACACACACACACACACACACACACACACACACACACACACACACACACACACACACACACACACACACACACACACACACACACATATAGATAGATAGGTAGGTAGGTAGATAGAAATGGATACAGATATATGTACACACGTCTATGAATAACAGCGTACATGGCACGGGTAGTAGCTTTGTAGACAAAGGATCGCAGTCAGTAGTCAGTAAAACCGACAGCAACGACCATAATATCCTTTTTTCAAATTAAGGTGTGTGTACTGGCAGACACTCAATGGACTTTTGTGAGAGCATGTGCATTTGTAATGCAAGGATCGTCGACGATACTGTGCTATTTCTGTCTACTAGTAGAGGGCGTTGGTATAAATAATCTGTCCAAGAATTACCGTCAGGGAGACAGGAAACGACACCATCCGGCTCCTTCCTTCCTTACCCACTGAGGAACTCTTTCAGGTTGAGTCACAAAAGGAAATCGTTCCCTTCAGCATGGGGATGTAAGGTACTTCATTCTGGCTAGTCCAGGGTTATCTTGTTCAGCTAAGCGGGGGAGGGGAGAGGGGGAGTAGTGGGAGGTGAGAGGACAAGAGACAAAGCCGTTTTGGTCATGATGAGAACATGAGAACGTAAGAATGGAAGAGTGGAGGAGACTGCAAGAGACCATAAGGCCTACACTAGGCAGTTCCATGACCAGTTGAAACACAATGGCAAAAGCCGACAAGACTGTGAGAATCTCTACCAAGTCCCACCCGTCTCTTTCTCACCCCCCCTCCGCCCCTCCACCTACCACCCACCCCTTCTGATAACCTCTCCCAGTTCCTTCCCCGTCGGCCTATATGTACTCAGAGTGTTTGCCATATGTCTGTACTTGAAAAAGCTGTAACAAGCGAAACGTCGTACCAATAAAGGTTTCGATCTCACACGGTGTTGATTCTCACAGTTCCATGACCCTTATCTCTGTCACCCCTATCCACAAAATGATCTAATCTTCTATATCAATCAATTGCTTCAGCGCTCACTACATGGTTACTAAGTCTATTCCATTTGTTAACCACTCGGTTGGTAAGCCAGTTCTCCCCTATTTCCTTCTTAAACCAAAAGCTCCAATTCCACCACGTCCCAGTTCCGTGGTGGGTACTGAATCCACGGGTTTTATGTTGTCGATAGTTTAGGGGCTTTACTGACATCCCTACGGACCAGAGTCACATAGCATTCTTTTAAGAATACAAACTAATCTCCACTAAATAAATGCTGATCACTTGAAACCTCTGATATTCCTCCCTTCTGGCTTTCCTACTGAAATCTCTCTTTTACCACCTTTAAAATTCACCGCTCCAGTGTGTGTGTGTGTGTGTGTGTGTGTGTGTGTGTGTATCTCTACATAATCAGATGAAAAAATAATAACATAAGATGAATAGATGAATAGAGAAATTAATAAACAGATAGATAAATAGATAAATGAATACATGATAGAATTAACTATACTCCATTCCAATAAGAAATTACACTCGATTTCTGCCGTGCAGCTCGGTACAGTTGGTAGTCCTGCAGACTCCTGCTCCACACAGGCACCAGCGACACGCAAATTCCTCACCTCCTTCAGAAAATATTATATTTCTCCACTTTGTTCATAAGATAGGAAATTTTGATTACAATCGTTAGAAAGAACAGTCATTCTACAACTATAACAAAAAATTCAAAACTCGATAGCGTAAGAAAGTAAGTAATTATGTGGAGTTGAAATCAAGGAAAAGAAATGATCGGTTTATATAGAAGTCGGAAGTATTGTGATTACAATATTATATAATGTATTGTATATGTAACACTATGTAAATTTGTACAAATATGTACCTCTGTAAAGAGCCATCTCGCATGTTTGTGCTAATGGAATTGTATTCCCGCGCGATTGAGTGTGCTATCGCGGTGTAAAGGCAGTATTCTTCCACCTATGATTGAGGGAACACGCTCGTGTCATACTTTTGTACTTTTGTATATATAATAATTGTGTCATCGTGTTATATCTTCCATTAACCCACCATTATGTAAATATCTTTACTTATAATCGACGTTTACAGCAACTGTGATAATAAGTGTAGGATAAAACATGTGTTCTCCTACATAAACAACTCCTGAACACAATGGTGCATTCAGACATCATAAAGAAAACCTTAAAAATGAAAATTAATTATTTTTATCAATATTTTGTGTTATGACCCCCGTGGCGCGAAGGAGGGAGGGATGGTAGTTAGACTCCTTCCCTCCTCCTCCTCCTCCTCCTCCTCTTCCTCCTCCTCCTTCCAACTTATTCATCATTTAATTTATTGTGGGAAAGCATTTGTTTTCTATCAATCTTACCCGTGACTATTTTTATGTATTGTGAATTTATTAATAATCTGTGGAGACGGTAGGCTGATTATTTAAATGTACTCAAAAAGGTAAGAAAAGTAGAAATATATTATAAGTAGACAGAGAATAGATTATGATTGTAGGTTATATAATTTACACTATTAAACTTAGAGCAAAAATATTTATTAAATCACTGAGTAAAGTAACTACATATCAGTTGGTATAGGGTATGAAAATTAGCGGGATTCTGCAGGATTACCAACTGTACCGAGCTGCACGGCTGAAATCGAGTGTAATTTCTTATTGGAATGGAGTTTAACTAGAAAATATCGGGCTAATGGGCTGGAACGGGCTTACGTGATCGGCAACAGGCAACTTGTCTCAAAAGCCCACCGACACCCTCACCTACGGCAGGAGGTGTAGACCCCAAAGGGCTGTCACTCGGTCACTATAGTGTGCCCAAGACCTTTCTCCTTAACAGATTCTACCACAAAAGGTAAACCAACTTAATACTCCTTCCCTTCCGTCCAGAAGAATGAAAGGAACATTCAAGAACAGTTTCCTACTGGCAAGGGGCCACGAATTCCCGTTTCAGACAAATCCCAAAGCTACAACTTATTCGGTAAATTGGAAGAATAATGAATATAATCGGACATGTAGCCGACGCTCCAGGTAAGAAGTCAACACACACTGACATTAGCTGGCCCGGTGTGTGTGTGTGTTCGTATAAACGTATCCACGCAATGGGTATGTCTTCACCCAGATAATCTTATGCAATAAAAACTACGCCCAGTTGCCTAACTTCCACCTCTCCCTCCCCTCCGCCGCCCGAGTGGCGCAGTGTTACATAAAAGTGACGTCATGTCGTTACGTTTTTCGGTTATACAAGAAGGTCACATGGTCTGGCTCGACCAATGAGGAGGCTCCGCAAGCTCGGCCGAGACATTCACTGGTGGAAGTTCCTATGTAGGAAATGTCATGGTTCTCAAATATTTGAACAATTTGCCTTATCTTAACGCTTTGTTCCTCAATAAAGATATTTTTTCGTGCCATGTATGACTGATGTATGGTGGTGTGATATCTTTATAGTTGAGAATTTTTTTCGTCTTTGTTCAAATCTTATCTAAATCTGACCATATGCCAGTTAGTGATATCTCCCACATAAAATCAAGCCTATGTGAGGCTTAGTTGCCCAAGCCACCCAGGCGCCCAAGGTTAAACAACAAAAACGTACAGTATCAAGTAATATTTTGTGTGAGGATGAAAATATAGCTTACGTACATCACTTCTTTTTTTTCAAATGTTCAATTAATTTCATAACTTATCCACGTTTTTTACAATTTATTTTATTTTTATATCTTCTCTAAAGTCTCAATCTTCATTACTCTATTTGTTTTATTTATTAATTTTTCGAATCACCATCTGGCCAACCGCCAACCGCCACAAGGACTGAGTTGCCAAGTCGTGAATGTTGTACCAGTTTAGAGCCCAGCCGTGATTTCCGCATGGTCAGGACTCCCTGGATCCTGTCTTCCTTCTCTTCCCCCCCTCCCTCTTCCTCCGCCGTTCTCTGACCTGTACAGCGAATATGTTTTTCCTTCCTTTCTCCCTCACCTTCTCATTTCATGCCCTCACCCCTATCAATCACAGATTTTTGTTCTGATAAGCGATTTAAGATGTTACTTTAGTCGATCCAATTTACTAGATTTTATTTAGTTCAGGAAAAGTTCCTACACTATTTTAACCAAAGGGTGTTTTATAGTCTAGATCAACGTTTCTCAAACCTTTACCCTTGTCTAACCTTTAAAACAAATTGCATGTCTCAAGCAACCCCAACGCAAAAAAAAAAAAAAAAAAAAAAAAAAAAAATTATCTTTCTCATCTAATTTTCATCGTAATAATAGGTTAGATAGGATGATGTCTATATGATATTATTACAATAAACTTTTGCGGAACCGTGGTTGAGAAACGCTGGTTTAGATTGTTAAAATCTATCCTTGCACTACCACTCTTTTTTCGGTATTCAGTCTCTGACAAGCTCCCAGACAAGAATTTGGATGGGTTCCCAGTCTTCAGTCAAACCCAACGTGAACAAATAGGATGAATAAACTTTAGTATACCCACAGAGTAGGCAAAAACATATAACAATTGTGGTAATAACACAAGCACATACATACATACATGCATACATGCATACATACATACATACATACATACATACATACATACATACATACATATATACATATATACATACATACATATACTTTGCAGTAATTCACAAGGCACACGTGAAAATAATATGCAGAAAAAACCACTGGGAAATAAGAAGCTTAGTCCGAACGTTTTCGTCTATTTAAGACATTATCAAGAATAATAATGTCTTAAATAGACGAAAACGTTCGGACTAAGCTTCTTATTTCCCAGTGGTTTTTTCTACATACATATACATACATACATACATATACCAAAGGCTTTTCCCCCCCTTACACGGGGGGTAGCCAAAAAGAGTACATACATATATATATATATACATGGATGCATGCGTATATACATATATACATACATACATACATACATACATACATACATGCATACATATAAAAACATACATGCATTCATACTAAAAGGTCTTTTTCCTTTATAAGGAGGATGCCGATTCAAAGCATGTACCCATCCTACACTCAAGAGTCATCCCTGTTTCCCGCCACACCACTCAGGTCAAAGGCAGAAGCTGGTTCACCCCCACTGCTTCATCATATAGCGACCCCCTTCCTAATTCACTCGATTCATTTCTTGATTTAATTACAATAATTCTCCATTCACTCCTCTATTTTACTTTCTCTCTCTTCCTTGCGCAACAGGCATACCTCTTTCATCCAATGTCCCATTCATCCTGTTCATCAACTTCATTTTTAGTCTTTTTCTCAAGCTTATATAAAATCATAAGAATGAAGGGGATTGCAAGAGACAATAAGGCCTACACTAGGCAGCTCCATGTCCTTTACCATCTGTCATCACCATCCATAAACTCACCTAATCTTCTCTTAAAAAAAGAACAATAATTTCAGCGCTCACTATGTGATTACTAAGTTTATTCCATTCGTTAACCATTCTATTGGTAAACCAGTTCTTGCCTATTTTCTTCCCAAATCTAAATTCGTCAAACTCAAATCTATTACTATGAGTCCTTCCCTGCTGTCTTGATATGATGACCTTGTCTGCATCACCCTTGTTCAAGCCCTTGACCATTTGAATACCTCTATTAGATCACCCCGCATTCTACGTCTTTCCAGAGAGTGCAAGTTAATGTACTTCATCCACTCCTGCTTTTTATGTGTCCAAACCATCTCGGCACTCTTTGACCTACCTTATCTGACATCGCCCTTAATACCTTCCCTCTCTGCCTCACCTCCACATTCTTCATTCTATCCATCCTCGAAAAGCCTACCAATACTTCTCAGACACTCATCAGATTTCAAGTCTCCGCCCCATGGTCACAATCACTCCTTCATATAAGTATTTCTTTGCGTTTATTCCCAGACAACTATTTCTCATCTGAACTTTCTTTTCTCTCACTCATCTCACCTCCACTCCTCCATTCACTGCCACATTTGATAACAACAGCAACAAGAACAAGAACAACAAGAACAACAACATCAACAAGAACACCAGCATCAGCAACAATATCAACAACAATAACATCAACAACAACGTCAACAACAACGTCAACGAAACTAATAATAATAATAATAATAATAATAATAATAATAATAATAATAATAATAATAATAATAATAATAATAATAATAATAATAATAATGATAATAAAAATAATAATAATAATAATAATAATAATGATAATAATGATAATAATGATAATAATGATAATAATGATAATAATGATAATAATAATAATAATAATAATAATAATAATAATAATAATAATGATAACAGTAACCATAATAATAATAATTATAATAATGATAACAGTAACCATAATAACAGTAATAATAACAACGATAATAGGGATGAGAAAATGTATAATAGTGATAATGATGATACTATATCACTGATTATGACAGTTAAGTAGCAATAGTAATCCACAGCACGGGGGACAAGGCCAAACAACATGACGTAACATTTCAGGTTCTTCGAGAAAGCCTTTCGTAGCCTACGCAACCTTGCATAACGTGTAGCGGCTGAGGCCAGAAATTGCATAATAACTTAATGAAACGGAACGGAGACCGCACCTGGTGTCTGGCACCGTCTTCACTCTCTCTACATCCCTCTCTCCCCTCTTCAGCGGCCCCAGCATCTGAGCTCTTTCGGTTGTCTTTTGATCCCTTGCACTGCATGAGCTGAACAGCGCTGAGCCGAAGGACTGAGCTCTCAGTTCGTATGCTAGTGACCTGAGCTAAAATCCACGTGGAGGGATACAAACACACTTTACCTCCGTACGAAAGCCTGGGTGATGGCGGGGCATCCCTTTGTGAAGAAAGAGAAAACTCGCTCACACATCCTAGGTTCCAGATGTCCCTTATGTTTTTCTACTGA
>NC_134796.1:9695826-9700826 GCF_046742065.1 Oratosquilla oratoria | reverse complement strand
CTTGTGTGTAAAAACCTCCAATTACTTATTGTAATTGAACCGCCTCGGTTGAAACTGCTAGTGTGAACAGGACCTTGCGTGTGTAAATTTATTTTATTCCCATTTTTAACTTCTACCCTGGCCAGAATGAAGGAGGATGTAAGAGTCCATAAGGCCTACACCAGGCAGTTCCATGCCTCTTACCATCTGTCATTATCTATCCCTAAGTTTAACTCATCTTTTCTTAAAACGATGGTTATTAGGTTTAATCCCTTCGTTAACCACTCTATTTGTAAACCAGTTCTTGCCCATTTCCATCTTAAACCTAATTTTGTCCAATTTAAACCCATTACAACAGTGTGGCCTTTGCCTCAGAACCTCCAAATTTACAATGCAGTCACTAAACTCCCTAGGGTCCTCCAAATATGCAATGTAGTCATTTTCACGATATGAAAGATACTTTTTTTTTTTTTTTTTTAAATTATGAAATATGTTCAGGTACTTCAGACACCTAGAAATGGAGCCAATTGTACCCTTCTAAGGAACGGGGTCCTGCTGCCCTCGGCGTGGATTCTCAACCTTTTTCCCGTTACGTATCTCGAGAGTCACCAGACCATCGACCCGTACCCTCATTAGCCTGACACAGAATATAGAATGGTAACATTAACAACTAACACCACAGTCGGACGAAAGAAAGAGTTGTGTAAGCGAAACTATATATTTCGATTGCTAACTGCAATCCTCTTCTGAAGAGGATTGCAGTTAGCAATCGAAATATATAGATTCGCTTTCGCAACTCTTTCTTTCGTGACTGTGGTGTTAGTTGTGATTTACAAATGTGTTACTACATTTCTCACTATTAACATAATAAGATTAATTGAATATATAGTGGCACAGCAATGTATATAAAATTCTAAAGACTTTTTTCATCAGTTAAGCATTAACATAAAAAACAAAGTACAATGTTTTTTTCTCTGGGGATTTAAAAGCTTAAGAAATCTCTCGCCAGCCTCTAAGTACTCCTGGAAACCGTCCCGCGAACCGCTGGGGGTTCGCGAACCCTAGGTTGAGGACATGTGGTTCAGAGGAACATTTGCAGTACAGAAAGGAAAAACATGGTTGTCATAAAAGGATTCTGACGTCGGAAACTGACATTTCTGGACTGGTACCCTCCTCCTCCTCCTCCACCATGATATATGGGCTATAATTTATGGGTTGAGTCCACTTTCTACACAATCAACCGCCTTGTATAGAGAAGAAAGAAAAAAAGGAGGAAAAAATTCGGTCTTTATTTCACATTTTCTTAACGTTTCTTTCCAATCTACGTCTGGAAGGTCTTGCTTTCACTCTTGATTTCACCACATCTTCCATCATTTTTCTCGTCATTTAGAGTTCGTTAATTGCACTATCTCTCCAGCAGAAACATTTCCCAGGAGTTTTCTTTAACCATTTGGTGAATTTATCCTATTTTCAATGGAAGCAAACCAATACAAGGTTTTTCAGTTTATGATCAGGTCAGGCCAGGCGCAAAACGGAAAATTCATCATGTTTTCTCTGTTTATTATATGCCATTTTATGCATCAGTTCTTGTATTGAATTACCTAATTATTCGCGCATTCATTTATCTGCCTATAAATTATTTTATCAATGTATCTACTGATTTATTCATGAAATTGTCTGCTTATGTATTTGTATTTTACATATCTAATCTCTTTCTCGTGAATTCACTCTTTTATCTATTTATCTATTAATTTTGATTTTAATTTTTTATAAATTTTCATTTCTCTATTTACTTATTTATTTCATCTACTCTTTATTCATTTATTTACATCTCTATATATCTATTTATCTATTCGTTTATATTAACTATATTGTATTATATCAATTATATATTAATTGTGTATAATTATAGTATATTAATCATTTATTATACAATCATATCGATTATACAACTTACGGTTGTCGTGAGCTCGAAGGAAAAATGAAATCTGTATACAAGAAAGCAAAAGCTACAAAAAAAAAAAAAAATAAAAAAATAAAAGCTACACAAAAGAAATTAAGAACTTGTAGACCTTTGCCACAGACGAATTCATTGATAGCAGAAACCATTCAGAAAGCCAACAAGAAACATTCCACGAGTCTACAAGTAAAATACACGCCCACCTCGACACTGTACATAGCCATATAAATGAATAGATTAACAAATAGATACATGAATAGCATGAATAAATAGGTAAATGAACAAGTAAATAAACAAATAGATGAATAGATAGGTAGATAGACAAATAGATAAATGAATGAATAAGTAAATAGATAAATAGATAAATCGACGAATAAGTGCATAGATATATTAATAAATAAATAGATATATAAAAATAGATGAATAAATGAATAAATACATAAATAAATAGATAAAAATAAATGTGTAAACTAAAAAGTAAATAAAACACTACAGAAAAAAATGCTACAACAACTAAGCAAAGTCATAAAGAATATATATATATATTTTCATTTGTAATGTCTTGGTTCTTTTCAGTAATACAAATGCAGATAAAATTATTTTGCTGTAAATCTTTCATCGTGGCAACCAGACGTCTGAACTCCCCTCCCCACCGATCCCTTGAGTGTTAAGTCATTCCAAGTGGGTTGCCGTTAGTTATTACTTAAGTCAATGTTTCTCAACCTTTAAAGCTTTATGAAACCCCCACATCAACTTGCATATCCAGGGAACCACTTCATACGGAATTGGATATGATATAGTCACGTTTTTCTAAACGTTTAATGATAGAAATGTTATAACTTATTACACAGATTATCGCCACATTCTGAGAGATGCAACTAAACAGGAAAGAAAATAGACATCTCAATTAAGACACATTGTGTAATCATGAATTATATTAAAAGAAATGAGCCATGCCAGAATAAATCGTAACATGTTGAATTCCCCATCCTGCGGACTCCTTGGTAGGTTTCTGCGGCCACCTAAAGGTCTCCGGACTCCAACTTGAGAAACATTGGCCTAAGTCGCTATGATGACGCACTCTCACGTCAATACAATCCTCCAGCTTTAGCAAAAACAAAAACCTTAAAGGTCACAATGCACAACGGGAGATACCTTTTCAAAATCCCTAACAGAATAAATAAAAAAGAATTGCTGACCATTACCACGATATATTATTGCTATCAAACTTGAATCTAGGTAACTAAAACATTGTTATTCAACTCTGAATAAATCGTCTGCACCTAGAAAATAGTTTCAGAAGTGTGACCTATGATTAGCCAAACATCACTATTCACACGCCATTGTTCGCCATTGTTTAACATTGAATCTACTGAATAGCTGTGAGAAATTTTAATGAATTTTGAATGAATAAAGGAATAATGATATTAATATAAATAGCGTTTTTGTTGCCTAAATTCAAGTTCAATGGCAAAAATATTTAGTGGGAATGGTCGGCAATGTTTCTTTATTCATTCTATTTGGAGGTTTGAAAATTTTCTCCTGTTGTGCATTCTGACCTTTAAAATGTGCCGACTGTGTCTTCACTCGGTGTCACCTCTCCCCCTCTGTAACCATTACTAACAATTACCTACCACGCACGTGATCCACATGCTTGCAACATAGCGAGACTCGCCTCTTGCTTACCTTGCTTTCCCAAAACACACCTCTAACGCAGCAGAAATCAGACAAAACAGGATATCGCCACGAACATGCCAAATGCCACCAGACTAACCCATTAAACTCCCTTTATCATAACTGACCCCTTATTATATCACCCATAAGCTAACATATATATAACATACCTAACCATACCAACCAACCATACGATTAACCCCAATAAGTAGAACTAACTCCAAAGCCTAAGAATAGCAACTAATACCGTTACTTATGACACCCTAATAACCCCCTTTATTAACAACACTTATGTCACCAAGACAAGTAGAGCTGAGCCGGTCAAGCCTGCCAGCCAGGTGTGCCCGAGGTCAAGGCCCGGCACTTACTGTATTTTGCCCACAGGACCCATTTGTAGTTTGTTATATTTCCAGCTAGATTCTCCTTTTATAAATAAATAGTAGAAAACTCTCCCTTTGGAGTTGATCTCGCCTGCATAAAGTCCCCCTTATGTAGCCTACACAAACCAAAAGGTTACACCCTCAACTGAACAAATACTTCTGGTGATAGCGATAGGACAATCATAAGAACATAAGAAGATAAAAATGGAGGAGACTTCAAGAGACCTTACGGTCTACACTAGGCAGTTCCATGTCCATTATCACCTATCATCCTTATTCACAAAGTTATCTAACCTTCCCTCGGAACAACCAACAGTTTCAGGGTTTACTTCATGGTTACTAATCCTATTCCATTCGTTAACCACTCTATCGTTAAACCAATAAAAAAATTACCGTTTTGAATATCTTATGGACTGTATTATTAGATATTACACAGAAAACCTCTACATCAAGAGAGTTGTGAGGCGTGCCCCTACAAGAAGATATTTCTTTTTTTGTACAATAAAGATGTCCTAATAAACAGAAACGTTCGGTCTTTTATCGGTTTACTGTATTTCTATATGTTACTTGCCATACGTGTTGCATCTATATATATATATATATATATATATATATATATATATATATATATATATATATATATATGTTGAGACATTCTGTATACAGGTTGATGTAAGCGGAATAGGAAACACAGGAGTCTTAGTCTTGAGTTTATATTGGAGCTTTAATTTCTCTCGTGCAACAACAGCCAGCCCCCCAACCCTCCTCTACAAGAAGTCAACGTCGTGTATAAGTTTGATTGCCCTGTCGGTGATTGTCAGCACCGCACCTCCTCATACATTGGCATGACTTCTATGACCCTCTCCAAAAGACTCTCATACCACCTCCAGAATGGCGCCATCAAAACACATATGACAAAAGAACACAAAACCACCATCACCAGACAAACACTAAACGAAAACACTAAAATAATCTACAAAGCCCACGACCCCCTTCGCCTTAAGATG
>NC_134796.1:9678326-9690826 GCF_046742065.1 Oratosquilla oratoria | reverse complement strand
TCCAAGAAATAAAGAAACAGTGGAAAATAGAACAGGAAAGTAAAAGATTATCTTTTAAAGAAATAACGGAGCAACAAGTCAAGGAAAATGCTAAGGAAACGGCAGTTAAAGTAATTAAGGAGAAAGGAAATTTGGTCAGGGACACGGTGGATGAAAAAAGATGCATTGTAATCTATGGTATTAAAGAGAAACATGATGTTCCTAGATATCAGAGAGAAAAAGAGGAGAAAGAGATCGCTAAAGAAATTCTGAAAGAGATTCAAGAGGAAGGACAAAATATAGATAAAGAAATTGGGAAAACATATAGAATAGGAAAATACTCAAAAGAAAAACAATATAGGCCACTAAAAGTAAAACTTAGGTCTCAAATGATAGCAGAGGAAGTACTATCTAGAACAACAAAACTAGCAAATAGTGAACATTACAAAAATGTATGGATAAAAAAAAGAAATGAGTGATGAAGAAAAAGATAAAGAAAAGGAACTTAGAAATGAAGCAAATGAAAAAATGAAAAGAGAGCTGAGAATTATTATTATTATTATTTTTTTGAGTGGTGGAACTGAGGCTGAGTAAATGGTATATCAAGAAAAAGGATACAAAGTAGACAGAAAGGGACGAGAAAGAAAAAAAAAAATAAAGATAGTCTGTACCAACGTGGACGGAATGATTTCAGGACTGAATGAATTAAATGACTATCTGGCATTAGAAAAGCCAGACATAATGGGCACTGTAGAAACGAAATTAAAAAGCCCTCTACCACCAAATATTGTGGGACAAAGTCTATACAACTATTGGACGAAGAATAGAAAGGAAACACAGGCTGGGGAAGTATAATTTTTGACTAGGAAAGACTTAAATATGACCAAGATAACAGAAGGAAAAAACAATATAGAATCAATCAATAATATAATTTTTAAACCTTGACCCGTTTTTGATTCGTTTCCCGTTTCGGTCGCGCACACTACGAAAAGCGGGACACCCCCGCTATAGGTGTTTTTCGTATATGTTTTTCTCTAATCACCCTTAAATGTTCCAACGAACCCAGTGTCCTTCTTAGTAGGGGTTCAGGTGTTACTGCGAGATGGCCGGAGACACCTTAAGAAAGCGGAGAGGACGCCATTTCTGGGGATGGATAACGAAGCAGAAGAAGATCCCGAAGGAGGAGCTGCAGAACGACAGCAAACGGATGAAAGCTTTAAAAGAGGAACACAAGAAGGAGTTTTCTCACCTCTACGAGGACTTAAAGTGTTTTCAAGTGAAAGAATCGATAGGGATCTTCCATAGAAAGCTGTTGACTTTAAACGAGCTACTGAAGGAGCGGAAAGATTTAGTTTACGACGACGAAGGCCTGCTCGATTCGTTGGAGCCATCCGGCGAGGTGATCTCCGAAGAAAGAGCAAAAGGCTTCATGAAACATTACTTTGCCGGCTACAAAAACTTCAGGACCAACGGAGGCGGGAGTGATCACACACAATACCAGAAATACTACATAGAGAGGTCTTTAGCCGCTAAAAGCCGGTTTAATAGAGCAAGAAAATACGCCATAAAGGCAGCCCGGCGAAGGTCCGGGGGCGTTCCCGTGACTGTGCCCGAAGAAGAAGAAAAGAGAGCTGCGGAGCCTCCGGGAGACGAAGAGGAGGAGAAAAAGATGGCGGAGCCTTTGGAGGTTGCGTCTTCCGTTCCCTCTTCTGATTTTGGTGTCGGCCCGCTAACAGAGGGGTTGAGGCTGATGGCGAGAGAAAAGGAAGTGGTCGAGAAAAGTGAGCTAGAGCGGAAGAAGGCAGAGAAAGAAGAACGGAAAAGACAGAGAGAGCAGAAGCAGGCAGAAAAGAGGGCAGAGGTAGAAGAGCGGAAAAGACAGAGACAGCTGAAAAAGGCAGAAAAAGAGGAAGAACAAAGAGCAAGAAAAAGGAAACGAGAGGAGAAGAAAGCGGAAAAACAACGAAAGAAGCAGAGGACCGCAGAAATCAATAAGGAGGCCAAGCTGATGAGATTGCGTGAGAAAGACCCTGAAGGTAGCTTCCTCTTGCCCGGGCTGTCCGAGGATGCAGAAGTACGTGCCGGAGCACTAGAGAAAATAACAAATGCACGCGAGAACCGCAAAGAAATCACCGAGAAGCCAGTCTTCGTGGAAATGAAAGAGCGAGTTTTAAGCACGTTTCCCGGATACATCTCCGAAACCAGCGAAGCGAGCGTTCCTGTACACTCGGTGGGCGAGTTGGGTGAATACAAGTGTAAGATCTGTAGAGCGCTCCTTTACAGGGGAGAACGAAAGACCATCTGCTGTAACGGAGGAAAAACACCCAAATCGGTGTACGAACTGTCGCCCTTGGGCGAGGACATAAAGGGCCTGTACGATGGCTCCTCCCCTGAATCTAAACACTTTCTCGGAAATATTGTTGGGTTCAATTTGGTGTTCTCCTTTACGTCTTTTGCGACTTCGGGTGTTCTGGAGAACAAGAGAGAGGCCGCTATGAGTTTCAAGATACAGGGGAAAATCTATCATCGCTTAGGGCCCGTGAAGCCCAACCTCATGGTCGCTGAAGACGTGATAAAACGTCTGGGGCAGAAAGACGAAACTCCGAAGAAGCCGTTCTGGCAGTCTTCGGCGGGTTTCCTGGATCTCTACTTCTACCACGACAAAAAACAGCAACTGAAGCTCCGGTCTGACCGAGTAAGTTCTTACGTGTCTGAGCGCAGGGAACGCGAGAACAAGCAATACAGGAGGAACGAAGACATTATAGAGACGCTATACACATACTTCGTTAACAAAAACGCAGCTCTGAAAGAGATCCTCAGGGAGGCGAAGACGTCAGCGGAGCTGGTCCGAGCTCACGTCGACAGGTACGAATCCTTACCGGATGTCGTCATCGATCTCAAGACGTCGAAGAACGTCTCTACGAGCGAACACAAAGGAGTCTACCATTTGCCGACGGCGACATGTCAAGTAGGAGCGATAGTGAATATGGGGCGAGACAGTAAACTGAGTGTCAGTATAGCGTCGCCTTTACCCGGAGCGAAATACGCTTTGAGAAACATAAGCCATGTGAACTACTTCTACGATCTCTTCCAGTATCCCATGTTGTTCCCGAACGGGGATAAGGGGTACAGTGTCGAAATGGAAAAGGAGGGCTCCTCGAAAAGGCTGACTGCGTTAATGTACTATTCGGCCCTCTATATGGAGAGAGAAGGAGTCTTTAACTATCTCACGAAGTGCCGGCGCCTCTTCCAGCAGTTTGTCGTCGACAACTACGTGAAGATTGAAACTTCCCGGTTGAACTATATCGAGAACGAGCACGGTATGCGCAAGGAAAGGGCCGATATGTTGAACTGTAGCAGCAAGAGCGATGTCGGGCAACGTGTAGTGCTCTCGCCGTCGTTCGTCGGCGGGCCGAGATACATGAAACAGCGTCAACAGGACGCCTTAGCGTACGTTACGCCCGACTACTTCATAACCTTCACGATGAATCCCAGATGGCCGGAGTCGGCAGGGGGCGACAGGCCGGATTTGATAAGCAGGGTGTTCAAGTTGAAGCTAGACAGCCTAATGGACGATCTGACGCGCGGAAAGGCCTTCGGAGCCGTAAAGGCGTACCTCTACAGTGTGGAGTGGCAAAAACGAGGTCTCTTGTTATGATAAAAATTAAAAGCAATTACATGAAATGTAGAAAATTTGTAGAAGTGTATGTACCCCTCAAAACACAGTCCTGGATAGAAAGCGATCATTCTAAACTATTGGAAGATACAAAATATGAATTAACTAATATACTGAAAGAAAGAGGAAATATAGTAATTATGGGTGATTTTAATTCAAAAGAAATATGTTAGGAAGAAACGACAGTGAAGGGTGAAGACCTCTGGGGAACATACTACTTGACGTGACCATTGAATACACAATGACTCACTGGACAAAAGAAAATACCAGATACAGAAACAATGAGGAACCATCGAGACTAGATTTAATACTTACATCAGAACCTGAAATTGTGGACAGAATTGATTACAAAACTCCAATAGGGAAGAGTGACCATGTACTAATAGAATTCGAACTAAAAGAGCAAATGGACTTAAGAAGAAATGAGAAACATAGAAAAGGAAGACTAATGTACAACAAAGCGAATTTTGAGAAACTCAAAAAATTCTTTCGAAACGCAAACTGGAATAAATTCCTAAATGAAGAAAAAAAAGATGGAAGAGAAATGGAATGTACTAAAAGAAATTTATAATGAGGGAGTGAATAGAAGCAAGAAAGAGTATACATAAAAACCTGGTACAACAAAAAATGTAGTGAGGCTAAGGATAAAAGAAACAAAAATTGGAAATGATGGAAAAAAAAAGAAAACGAGTAAATGGCAAACATATATCAAACTAAGAAATGATTATGTAAAAATACGCAGAGATGAAAAGAGAAAATATGAAAGAGATATAATAGAAAAATGTAAGGAACAACCAAAACTATTTTACAGGTATGTAAATGGTAAACTAAAAAATAAACAAGAAATGGAAAAGCTGCGCCAGGGAAATTATGAATATACAGAAGAAGTAGAAATGGCTGAAATTATGAACATGTTTTTTAAATCGGTATTCACAATTGAAATTTTACAGAACTGTGAGGGAATAGAGAGAGAGAGATTCCCCTAATGAAGGAAATAAATGTAACACAGAAGGAAACCTAAGACCAAATAAAAAAAACTTAGATGTTAGAAAATCACACGGTCCGGATGGAATTACAAATTGGATATTGAAAAAATGCATAAATGAGTTGACGGACAAGATATACAAGATAATTAAATACTCACTCATGTACAACAATCCTGATCTGCTTCTATTCGAGACTAATAGAAATAATACAAGCAAGGGATGGATGGGCAGACTGTGCCTTTCTAGACCTACAAAAAGCATTTGATAAAGTACCATACAAAAACTAATAAGAAAAATAGAATCAATAGATGGCATCAAAGGAAAATCATTGGAATGGATAGAAGACTTCCTGACTGGGAGAAAAATTAGGGTAGTGATTAGAGACAAATACTCGAATTGAGAAGAAGTGATAAGTGGTGTCCCGCAAGGTTCGGTATTGGCTCCAATCATGTTTGCCATATATATAAATGACATGGATGAAAGAGTGGAGTGTTATATGAATTTCTTCGCAGATGACGCAGAAATACTAAAGAAAGTAAGAACAGAGGAGGATTGTGAATCATTACAGTTAGACCTAGACAAAATCTGGAGATAGACTCAAAAGTGGGAAGTGAACTTCAATATCAAGAATGGTAGTATAATGGAGTTTGGAAAAGGTCAGAATAGAATATCAAGAAATTATGAAATTGGTGAAGAGGTAAAAAAAATAAACTCGGAAAGAGACCTTGGAGTAATAATCAGCAAAGACATGACACCGGACAAACATATCAATAAAATAGTCGGAGCAACCTACAACCTATTAAGGTCAATGAAAGTAGCATTTGACTACTTGGATGAGAAAATTATTTAAAAAAATATTAGTTACACTAATAATACCAAAACTAGGCTACGAAGCAACACTATGGACACCCAGTACTAAAATGAACATAAAGAAATTAGAAAGAATATAAAGAGCATCGACAAAGTTGGCACCAACTCTCTTCAAATTAATATACAAACAATAATAGTCCAAATTGGAACCACCAACTCTGGAACAAAGAAGAGAAAGTGGAGATCTGGTGACTATTTATAGAATCATGAAAGAAATAAAAATTCTAGATAGGGATGATTTATTAAAATGGGACAATAGAAAAACAAGAGGACACGAAAAGAAACTCAAAAAGGATAACTATAGAAGAGATCTGAAAAAAATAGCTTCCCACATAGAGTACTGGATATCTGGAATAGATTAGATAGAAACAATGTGTGCAAACACTATTGAAGATCTTAAGAAAGAACTTGATGCTGAAAGAATACAAAGACGGGTCATCACGAGCATAGCTCCCTTCCCGTATAATACCACTAGGTTAATAAACATACATACACACACACACATGTGCACACACACATACACACACACACACACACACACACACACACACACACACACACACACACACACACACACACACACACACACACACACACACACACACACACACACACACACACACACACACACACACACACACACACACACACACACACACAAACTCCTTGTCCACCAAAGCTGGAGTGCCGGCCTAGCGTGTTGTGATGGTTTTTCATAATTTGGCGAGGACTCGAACTCAGACCACAGGGTTAGCAAGCGAGTGTGATACCACTACACCCGCAAGCCGTCGATCTATATGCGCGTGAATATAAAGTCGTCGGACCCGTCTACGTTCATTTGTGTGTATATAACTACAAAGTAATGTCGTAACACATTCGTAAATTAAACAAAGACCCACTGTGTTGAATAAGAAGAAATTAAGTATATAAAAATGAATATATATATATATATATATATATATATATATATATATATATATATATGTGTGTGTGTGTGTGTGTGTGTGTTTGTGTGTGTGTGTGTGTGTGTGTGTGTGTGTGTGTGTGTGTGTGTGTGTACATACATATATATACTCGTACACATATAGTGGATTTTTGTTTTTTTTAATGTCATGACAATGTAACATAACACTAATAAAGAGGTTGGGGCTCTCTCAGCCAACTCTTTCACTATTCGACTATTCGCTGACACACTTTTTTCCACGACAGAGTAACATAAGAAGCTGGGGTCTCTCAGTCAACTCCTTCACTATTCGCTAGCACACTTGATCAAGTTTGCAATGGACGAAGCACCAAACGACTTTATTCAGCTGAGGGGAGGATGGTACATCCACCCACACACGCACGCCCATTCGCTCACGCATTCACTCGCTCATTCACACACACAGACACTCACGAACTCACGCACATGGACTCGTCCATTCACTGGACACTTCGGAGGTCGGTGCCCCGAACACTCGTCCAGCACCTCGGCCCTGGGAGTCCTTCTCCTCCAGCCAACGACGTCGCGAGGGAGCCCGAGATCCCCTCGAACTTCGACCGCCGAGTGTCCGAGGCTGGTGGGCACTCCTCCTGGCACTCGCGCGCAAGTGCTGCCGACCGAAGTCCTGCTCGTCTCTTCTTCGGCCTCCGTCGACGAGCAGCTTCGTTGGTTTCTGTGGGCCCTCCAGGTCCCATGGAAGACTGTCTTGATGAAGGTGCCTGTCGAGAACAGGCGAGCACCCCGAACACTTGCGTCTAAGTGCTGCTGGTAGGAGTGCCCCTCTTCTGCCCGTGGCTTCCGCTCGAGGAAGCTCTCGACATCCGTCGGCGCTGAAGGTATCCTACTCTGGATCAGGAAATCCTAAGGTCTTCAGTACGGGTCAAGTGCTGCCGGCCGGGGCGGTGTCCCACGTCGTGCCCAATTGGGCCAGAGCCCCGTGGGCAGCGGTGTCAACGGCCCACCACCGGAGGGGGGGATCCCGGATGAGGCGGCGGCGCCCAGCGTCGGACTAAAACCAACACTGAAGGAAACACACACACACACACACACACACACACACACACACACACACACACACACACACACACTGGCCCCGATCATGTTTGCCATATACATAAATGACATGGATGAAGGAGTAGAGTGTTATATGAATTTCTTTGCAGACGACGCAAAAATACTAAAGAAAGTAAGAACGGAGGAGGATTGCAACTCATTACAACAAGACTTGGACAAGATCTGGAAATGGACTCAAAAGTGGGAAATGAAATTCAATATCAAGAAATGTAGTATAATGGAATTTGGAAAAAGTAAAAACAGAATATCGAGATATTATAAAATTGGTGAAGAAGAGGTCAAAAAAAGTAAAATCGGAAAAAGACCTTGGAGTGATGATCAGCAAAGACATGAGACCGGACAAACATATTAATAAAATAGTCGGAGAAACCTACATTTTATTGAGGTAAATAAAAGTAGCATTTGTCTACTTGGATGAAGAAATGATGAAAAAAAATTTAACTACACTAATAAGACCAAAACTCGAGTACGCAGCAACACTATGGACACCCAGTACCAAAAAGAATAATAAAAAAAAAAAAAAAATAGAAAGAATACAAAGAGTAACAACAAAACTGGCACCAACTCTTTCCAAAATGACATATGAACAAAGACTGTCCAAATTAGAATTACCAACCCTCGAACAAAGAAAGGAAAGAGGAGACCTACTAACTATCTATGGAATTATGAAAGGAATGGAAATCTTAGATAAGAATGATTTATTGAAATGGGACAATGGAAAAACAAGAGGACACGAAAAGAAATTAAAAAAAGATAATTACAGAAGAGGTCTGAAAAAAAGCTTCCCACACAGTGATAGATACCTGGAACAAATTAGACAAAGAAACAGTGTGTGCAAACACTATTCAAGATTTTAAGAAAAAACTTGATGCTGAAAGATACAAAGACGGGTCACCACGAGCATAGCTCCCTTCCCGTATAATAAAACTAGGTAAATACAACTAGGTAAATACACACTGTGTATGTCCATGCGTCATGTATTTGTGTACATGCGGCGTGTGTGTATATGTGTACGTGCTTTGCGTGAATGCGTATATATGTCTATGCACATATAATAGCATTTACCTAATTATAGCATACATGAAAGAAGCAGTGCTCGGAGGTCCTATCTCTCCTTCTCCAGTGTTTATACCTGGTTTCAGTTATGTATGTGTGACCAAAAGGTCTCCTGTCGGCATGCTCCGCCTTTGTAATCCTTTGTAATCCTCTGTAATCCTTTGTGTATGTCTTTGTGTACGGCGTGTAAACAAAAGCTAAACAATACGATGTTCCCGAACAGAACGGACTTAGAGGCCATGTAGTGAGTGTCGAAACGTTTGGTTGTTTTAAAAGAGCGTAAGATAATTTTATGGATAGGGATGATAGGTGGTAAAGGACATGGAACTGCCTAGTGTAGGCCTTATGGTCTCTTGCAGTCTTCTCCATTCTTACGTTCTTAAGGTAAATATCATATTACGCACTTCGCTGCGTTCTTGTTAGGTTGTGGTGTCCACCACAGTAAAAGGATATTACAAACAAGATTAAGTTAATCTATCGTGTATTTTCAAATATACAGCATTTGGAATGTTACAATGGAATGATACACTGTGAGGAAGGTGACCAACAGACTCCCAAATGATGGTTTGTTAATTTCTGCAATTAAAATCCTTTGTGTATATGATACTTCGTGTGCAAAACCTAAAAACAAGATAGAACAGATTGCCTGCCCATCGAAGCCTTGTGAACTTTCCGACTCAATAGTTACCTACTTATTTTCATCACTACATATCTTCTTTAATGTGCATCTTCGTATATCTTCTTTCTCGCCTTATGATCAAAACCCAGTTTTCATTCCTAACACCTCACTATTGACAACTTACCATGATTTTCTGAGCATGTAGAATAGGACAAAAATAATACCTTCAACCGTAATTACGCACCTTGTACTATATGCTCCCCACATTTTTCTTCTTGTCAGCGCTAAGACTGCCAAATCTGGTACGTGTAATACATCAACAGTCTTAAGCCGGGTCCACACTGGTTGCATTTCCACGTATCGTATCATCTTTGCGTACCACCTAGTGATACGATACAGTGCAACAGGGTATTGTACCCACTTGTTGCGTATCCGAATACAGCAGGCGGATGCGCAACAGAATCAGTAGTATACAATAATCAGAAACTTGCTCACCATCCACTGTACTTTGTAAGTTATCATCAGTCATCAACGGTGCACATAACGCAGAAAGGCGCATCGTTCAAGTTACCATCCTACGTTAGTCCATACGGTTTCCCTACGTTAGTCCATACGGTTTCCCATACAGTCACCCTTCCCATCCCAAACAGCTATGAACAGGATCGATAGATCTGCCCTATCTATTAGTACCTACTTGTATACGGGAGTGGAGCCGTGTTCATGGATACGTCTTGCTACCTCCACAAGTCAATTTTCCCCATTACATCAGCATTTCTCAAGCTTTTTACCCTTGCGTAACCTTTGAGATAAATTATATGTCTCAAGGAACCCCTGCGCAAAAAACAAAAACAAAAAAAAAACATGTAGCCTACCAGGTCTTTCTCATTTTATTTTCATCGTAATAATAGGTTAGATAGGATGATGTCTATATTACATTATTACAATAACTAAGAATATGTCGTGCGTGTTTAATTATATTACGTATATGAAATTAGATATAAAATCAAAAGTGCATTAGTTGATCTCACTTGTTCTCGCGGAACCCTTAGGGACCTTTTGCGGAACCTTAGGTTTCCGGGGAACCCTGGTTGAGAAACGCTGCTCTAGATAAGTATCTAATCAATATGCTTTAGTGCCACTAATTGTTTGGTCCACTTGTTTGTTATTTTCTTTGTTTAATTATCGTTTCTTAGTTTCCGATTTAGTTATGGATTAAAAGGCTTTGTTGTCGGTGTGCTCTGCCTTTGTAATCCTTCGTAAGTCCTTTTGGAACATGGGGTTTTTCTCGTGAAGTCGTCTATGATTTGTCGCCAAAGATAGTGTTCCAAACGTTTCCAGGTTAGCAAAGTTGAAGACCCCATTTGTCAGAGAGAGAGAGAGAGAGAGAGAGAGAGAGAGAGAGAGAGAGAGAGAGAGAGAGAGAGAGAGAGAGAGAGAGAGAGATAAATAGATAGATAGATAGAGAGAGAGAGAGAGAGAGAGAGAGAGAGAGAGAGATGAATAGATAGATAGATAGATAGAGAGAGAGAGAGAGAGAGAGAGAGAGAGAGAGAGAGAGAGAGAGAGAGAGAGAGAGAGAGAGAGAGAGAGAGAGAGAGAGAGAGGAGGGAAAACATAAATATCATATCCTATTATTATCCAATGTGATAGATCACCTGAAAGAATGCAGGAAACTTTCCAAGATATTTCTATTTTTTTGTGTCTAGATTTCAATACATCATTCTCTTGCGTACCGAATGGAACTTATCACTGATCCTTGGTGGGTTGTAGTGTTCCAATTGTGATCAGAAACTAGTGGCAGTTAATGGATGCAATATGATCTTATTCAGTGTTAACCTAAACGCAGACTGAGATTCTTCAGGGGAATGATGATGTACAGTGAACAAAAGTAAAAAGTTCTTAATATTGCTCGCTGTGACTTATCTCATTGTGCCTCGATTCAAACTACTTCCGCTTCGTGGACTACATTTACCACCAGCGAAAAGGCACTCAAGCCTTTGTGACGTCATGTCGCTTCTCTCTGACCACAAGATACCGCGCTGGCATAATTAGCAGGTACGTTCAGCTTCAACAACGAATCAACCTATTTCCGTTGTGGTGACCGAGGTAGTCATGCAGCAGTTCGAGGCAGGACTATTGAGGTCAACACCTCCGTCCTTAAAATAGTGGCTGAAATATGTTGACGATGTTTTCGCCGCAATGAAAGAGAAAGATATTGGCCCCTTCTTCACAGTGATCGACAACACAGAACCGGCAATCCCGTTCTCAATGGAATTGGAAGTAGATGGATTACTACCATTCTTAGATGTCTTGGTACCCCGAAAAGGAGACAAGCTCAGGACCAGCGTATACAGATAACCCACACACACACACAGAGACTACTAGACTTTAACAGCAACCACCCGGACTGCGACAAGAGAACTCTAATACATACACTGTGGAACAGAGTTGAAAAGACGGAGAAAAGACACTTACATGACGTTTTCCGAACCAACGGTTATCTAAGCCGGACCGCACTGAAATGGAGGAGGACAACACACATCGAAACACAAATCCCACACACAGGACACAGGGTCACAATCCCCTACATTAAAGGTGCATCAGGAGTAACGGCGAGGGTACTCCGGGACAAGGAGGTACAGGTAGCACACAAACCACGCAACACTTTGCATCATAACCTAACCGGGCTCAAGGACACTGAAGCACCCACACAACAGGCGGGCGTGGTGCACCGCCTTAGATGTTTGGGTTATGATGCAGATTACATAGGAAAAAAAAAAAAAACTCACTACCTGAGTAGAACATAAACGGACTGTCAGACCCAAAGGTACAGCTTCAGCACTTTACAAACACGTCACCGAACAGCAACACAGAATTGAGTGTGAAGGGGCGAAAATCAGGCACAAAGATAACCCTAAATAAGAAGACTGTTCCTAGAGACCTGGACGACAAAAGAGGACAGCATCAACAGGCTCGAACCCGATCTACTTAGAAACAAGGAACACGACGTAGCACAACTCAACATAGGGTATAATTAGTTTAATCAATTCCATGCATGAATGATCATGGAGTGTACGCCTGTGTGTATATAGGGTTGTTGTTTGTAAGTGTGTAAACGTGACACGATTAATACTTTTTCGGTCGTAGATGTTGTATATCTAATTTTATCTAATTATGTTAATCATGCCCTTGGCAGGGAAGGAAGGCTTGCCCCAGCAGAGGACCTTGTCTTCCAGCCTAGGCGTCAATTCATTAACC
>NC_134796.1:9673326-9675826 GCF_046742065.1 Oratosquilla oratoria | reverse complement strand
ACAATGGGGAACTCAGTAAGCCTCAGGTCACGTGCCCTGAATGAGGTCGGACGTTTCGTTCTCTGGAGATGAATTTGTTAACTGCCATACTAGTAATGGCATCTGGTGACCATTGACCTTTAGAAGTGTTATAATTTGGGAACTGTTTTAATAATGAGGACTCAACAATTTTTATTTTGATACTACAATATGATTTGTATACTGTAGCTGCATTCTTCCAATCAATTCTGTGATCTAAAAGACAAGAATGGAGGAATACAGCTGAGTTTTCTTGGCCGTATTTTAATGAATTTTTATGGTCTTTAATTATAGTAGGTAGATGGGGGTAAGGGTGGTCGCAGATGGTAGCCAGTTGATATGTATAAAAACTATTATCGTCCTAATATTTGCTTTAATCAAGGAAAGTTAAAACCCTGAAGTGGAGGGGTTTTAGATAAATAAAACCAGATAACAGAAGTCAGAACACACACGCACACGCACAATATATATATATATATATATATATATATGTATATATATATATATATATATATATATATATATATGTATATATATATATATATATATATATATATATACATATATTAGCCAAATTAACTGCGCGTTGCTGCGAGCAAGTGATGATCATTTTAATTTTGATAAAATTTGTGGAGAAAAGTTACACGTATCAATATAACTCAGTGGAAAAGGTAACACGAATAAAATGTTAAGAAAGAAAAAAATCAATTTGAAAAGGTCGATGCCCTTTCGAAATAAAATATATTTGGCCATAAGAGAAAAATTGACCCCTTTCATTATCTTTGAACACGAGTATATTTCAGCCCGCGAAAAAGATAAAAATAACCAATACTTAAACATTTGGTAAAAATATACAATCATTTTACATTTACATGCTTTCTCCTTACAAAGGCTATCATAGTTTTAGGCAACATTAATTTCACAAATATAAATGATATCTATGAACACATACAATGGTTTGTTTAATCATAGTAACTTTTGTCACAAAATGCCAATCGTGTTAAGGGGACACTACAGTAGTGGCGTGTTACCACACCATACCCCTTTAACCCTTAACCCTAGCCAAAATAAAATATTTTTCTTAAAGTAATATAGTTATCAAAGTACCTGGAGTGATAGGATATCAGAATATATATGGTTATGGGAGTCTATCCCGAAAACCCTAGTAGGAGTTCGTGAACAAAAAACAAACAAACAAACAGACAGAAGCTACTACTTTATTATAGTATATATATATGTATACATACATATATATATATATATATATATATACATATATATATATATATATATATATATATATATATATATATATATATATAATTAGCCATCTTGAGTCCACTGCTGAAGAAAGACCTCCTTAATAGCATTCCATGATTCACACGACCGCACCAACCTCTGCCACGTCACTCCTGTAAAATTCTCCTTCTGTCTGGTCTCCCTTTTCCACGCTTCCCATCTCACGGCGTCCACTCAGTAACACAATTGCTCCATCGCTCATCAGTCCTCCGCACTAACTTACCTGCCCAATTTCACTTCCTCTCTTTTACCGCCTCCACAATATCTTTCACTCTAGTCTGCTCTCTCACCCAATTTGCTCTCTTTCGGTCTCTCAGAGTTATTCCCATCATTGATCTCTCCATTCTCTTCTGTGCAGTCATTAGCTTTGTTTCCGTCGCCTTCGTCGGTTTCCAAGTTCCTCACCCGTAGATTATTGGTGGCAGAATGCATTGATTATAAACTTTAAGTTTCAAAGATAAAGGTAGAGAATTTTTTAGGATTTTATCATACTTACTAAACAAACACTTTCCAACCAATTATAATACATCTTTCTATTTCATTATCATGATCTTTCGTCACTTTCACCATCTGGCCTAAATAATTATACTCTTCAAAATATGACGTCAGTCGATTGACCGCGCGAGGACTGACGTCCTATTTTTCTGGTGTTTGATCAAACATTTTGGTGTTTTATGATTTTTTGTTTTATTTGACCAAATGACAAGAATCTTGTCATTGGAGTTGAATGGGTTAAGACTGTCACCATCGATTATAATCTCTATACTTTGAACTTTCGTGTTGAACATTACATTGGTTTTATTCATATTCATTTTTAAACCTACTTTGAGACTCTCTTTGTTCAGACCACTCAGCATATTTTGCGAGTCTTCTCTTTCTGAAATAAAAAGTATGTCATCCGCAAATCTTAGGTGGTTCAAATATTCGCCATTAATCTTCAAACTTTTCTCTTCCCAGCTCAACCTTCTAAAAATCTCTTCCAAGCAAACTGATAAATATTTAGGTGAAATTGTATCGTCTTGCCGTACTCCTTTCTCGATCTTGATCTTTTCTGCATGTTTATGTAGTCGAATTATAGCGGTGCCATTCACATATTTTTTCTTCTAAAACCCTTACGATCTGTTCGTTTGTACCCTGCTTGCGTAGCAAGTTCAGTATTGCTATTTATTCTACCGAGTCAAAG
>NC_134796.1:9653326-9663326 GCF_046742065.1 Oratosquilla oratoria | reverse complement strand
ACACACATATATAATATATATATATATATATATATATACATATATATATATATATATATATATATATACTGCATAAACTTGATAGAGTCATACTGTAAGGGTTTTGGCAATACCCTTACAGAACAGTCACGAAACCTGCTTTTGTGATTGAAGACTAATCTTTATTCAGAGGAAAATGTTCACCCCTCTTAACCTTCCTTTAATCTCTCCTTTACTACTTGTATGATTCCAGCTCTTCGGCGCTATATTAATTCCATGGATAGAGGCGCTGGTTATAAATGACGAAATGTAATATCTATGTAAACCACTACACCATAACAAACTTAAAGATATTTTTCCTTTAAAATTGTGTATAATTTCATTGATTTAATGGCTTTCTTAAACCATTTCTTTTGTGATCACTTTTACGTTCGTGGAAAGATGATAAAATGAGACGAATAAGGAGCAACACGTGTTGACATTCTGTTTTATGGAGAAAAAGATGTATTACGTTATTCTTGGAACGGAAAGAATGCTGGACGAGTTCAGGTAAGTTACATCGACGACAGGGCTCGAAGTGAGCACAGACAAGACCAGGAATGACGAATTCATCGTGTAAGGAGCAGATGACGGACGGTTAGGGCAATACGAAAATAGACCGTGCTGATGAATTCAGATTAAGCTGTACATATGCAAACAAATAAATTCGAAACAGAAAAAGAAGTGGATATCTGAAGATTAAATAGCAAGAGGGTAATAAATTTGGTACAATTAATGAGAAACCATATTTTGTCCAGGTCTACACAACTTGGTCGTAAACTCTGTTTTTGCTTTTGTGTGGATGAGAGACCTGGACTCGGATGAAAATACCAAAGGGAATTGCAATTGTTTAAAAACAGAACACTGTGCAAAACAGATGGAATTGCCTTTGACGTGGATAACAGTAGATAGAGACGTAGACATAATGAAGAACTTTGATCACAAGATAGCCAATCATCTCAAACGATGTTTTGTTTTTAGATAAATTAATAGACAGACAGATAGACAGGCAGGCAGATAGATGGAGAGATAAATAGATAGATAGATTAGATAGACAGATAGATAGATAGATAGATAGACAGGCAGACAGACAGATATATATATATATGTATATATATATATATTGTGTATATATGTATATATATATACATATATATATATATATATATCTATATATAATGTGTGTGTGTATGTGTGTGTGTGTGTGTGTGTGTGCGTGTGTGTGTGTAAGCGAGGCAGAGGGGAAACACACAAATAGAACGAGAGTTTATTCATTAACTAGTTTCGCACTATGATGCTTCTTCAGAAAGAATGCTACAATACAGAAAATACTGGCAATAAATACAGAAATTGTGTGGGTAATGAATTAGATACCGTCCCACACGAAAGACTACTTACTAAACTAGCTTTGCATGGAATAAGTGGTAGCCTATTAGGTTGGACTAGTAATTGGTTGAATGGTCGAAAACAGAGAGTTGTTTTAAATGGAAAAACTTCTGGATGGAAAAGTGTTGCAAGTGGAGTTCCTCAGGGTTCCGTTCTTGGGCCACTTCTATTCATAGTATATATAAATGATATAGACCATGGACTAAAATCTACTGTTTCCAAATTTGCTGATGATACAAAACTGTGCGGAGTGGCAAATGATCACTCAAACCAATTAGATATTCAAGAAGATTTAGATCAATTACAGCAATGGTCTGAAAAGTGGCTAATGAAATTTAACATAAGCAAATGCAAGGTAATACACATAGGTAAAAATAACAGTAAGTACGATTACAAGTTATTTGGAAATTCGTTAACAAAAGTGGATAGTGAAAAAGATCTCGGCGTAATTATCAGTAACGACCTCAAATCATCCAAGCAATGTATTTCAGCCTCTGAGAAAGCAAATAAGATTCTAGGACTGATTGCACGATCTTTTGATTTCAAAAGTCCATCACTCATTAACAAGCTATATAAATCGTTAGTTCGTCCACATTTGGAATATGCTGTTTCCGTATGGTCACCGAATCTCATTAAAGACATTGACAAACTGGAAAAAGTACAACGGCGAGCCACAAAACTGATTCCAAATATCAAAAATAAATCATACGAAAATCGACTAAAGCACATGAATCTGTTTTCCCTAAAAAAGCGTAGACTCAGAGGTGACTTGATACAGGTCTTTAAGATTTTAAAGGGAATTGACAACATCAAAAGTGACAAAATTTTCACATTGAATGAGAATCAGACAAGAAACAATGGTCTCAAACTGTCTGGAAATAGATTGAATTTGGAAGTAGGTAGAAAAACTTTGCCAACCGTGTAGTTAATGAATGGAATAAACTTCCTGCACAGGTAGTGAAATGTAGTTCAGTTCGAAGCTTTAAGAATCATTTAGATAAATACTTAAGTAAGATGCTGTAATGATTATAATTATCTCATATTATTTGTTTTTGTTTTGTTATCATTTGTCTGTCTGATTTTCATTTATTATTAGTTATATGTTAATTTATTATTTACTATTTACCTGTTTGTTTATTATTTTAACTATACCTATGCATTTATTTATGTATTTTATTTGTTATTTACATTATTATAGTTTTTATTTATTTTTTATTTTTATTTTTTTATTTTTTTTTTTTTTGCATCCGACCTAGATATGGATCAAAAGGTCTCCTGTCGGCATGCTCCGCCTTTGTAATCCGCCTTTGTAGTATAGGTCTGAGTTCAAGGAGGCTTTAACTCTTGCGCGTTGGTCGTACTGACACTCCGTGAGATGCTTCTGGTGATCATTCATCCCGTTTTCTTCCACTCTTTTGCTGCGTGCCGTGCTGTTGTCTCCGATAATTTGATGTCACATACTCTATTGTTCGTACATTTGTTGGTAGCTATGTAAAGAGCTTCTACAATTTCTCTTTGTCTTTTGCTGAGATTATTATGTAGAATACTCGCTTGATCGCATTTAGGTAGATGTCCTTCTTCGTCTACGTGGTTCACGAGTGCATTGGTGTTGCGGTGGTATTGGACATCGGCTTTGTGTTCTTTTAATCTTGTGAATAATCCCCTGTATGTTTTTCCTATATGTGCACTGTCAC
The DNA here is from genome assembly GCF_046742065.1 of Oratosquilla oratoria. Taxonomy (NCBI): domain Eukaryota; kingdom Metazoa; phylum Arthropoda; class Malacostraca; order Stomatopoda; family Squillidae; genus Oratosquilla; species Oratosquilla oratoria. The sequence goes on along the minus strand of NC_134796.1, from coordinate 9,660,228 downwards.
AGCCCGAACATGGAATTTTATAAAAAAAAAAAAAATCGGTATTGTTATTTTCTATCTTTGGTTTGATAAGATCACTAATTTTCTTACCTGCGTCACAAGAGATGTGGATGTCCGTGTGTCTCAGTTCTTTACTGAGTGCGCAGGCCAAGTCTGAGGTGGGGACTACTATGTACTTTGTATTGTTTTTGCTTTGGTTTTTGTCATTCTTTCTCTCACTTATGGCTCTGGCTTTCTTCAAGGTTGCGGAGAGAAGACCAGCTGGAAAGCTAAGCTTTACGAAGGTCTTGGTTACATGTTCCTATTCGTCATTGAGGAATTCAGGGCTGTATATCCTGAGTGCTCGAAGGTAAAATTCCATGACTACACCAGTCTTGGTCTTTTTGTCGTGAGCACTAAAATAATGAATGTAATCATCTTTGTGGGTGGGTTTTCTATATACCTTGAATTTTGCAGTTATTTTCCCTGATGATGACGGTATCCAGGAATAGTAGGGATCCGTTGACCTCGCGCTCAACAGTCAGCTGAATTTTAGGGTGTATTTGGTTGAGACGTGATAAGATGTCACTAATGTTGGTGTCTTTGTGGAAGACGAGAAGGCAGTCATCCAGATATCTGTACCACTTACTGTCGTTTGGGATGATGTTCATGTATTCTTCTTTTTCCAGTGTCTCTAAGAAGAGGCATGCGGCTACTGCACTTAAAGGGGACCCCATGGGCAAGCCTTCATGTTGGTGAAATGTTTTGCCGTCGAAAGAAACCGAAGCACATTTCAATTAGTTTTAAGTAGTCCTTCTTGTTGATAGGAAGGTCGTCTCCGTTGATGTGAGGCAAGACTTTCTTTATAGCAGAGATAGCGTTTTGAATTAAGACATTCGTAAAGAGACTTTGTACATCGAAGCTTGCAAGTATTTTGTCTTTGAAGTCTATTGATTGTAATTTGTTGATTAAGTCAGACGAGTTCTTAAGATGTGCCCCACTGATTTTTCCGAGGGATGAAGACAAGGGCTTTGCAAGACGTTTGGCCAGTCTATGTGGAGCGCTGCCAATACCAGAGGTGATGGGTCTGAGGGGAATCTCTGGTTTGTGAGTCTTGGGAAGACCCTTCATTGTTGGTATTCTCGGGTTCTCCTCAAGAAGGTGTAGTAATCGTTTTCCTCTCTCTGTTTTCTTTAGTATCTTCCTCACTTCTTTGTTGAATTTAATGGCCTCATCCTTTGCTTGTTGTTCAGAAATTGGACTGTAGGTATCTGTGTCCGAGAGAAGAGCTTCCATTTTACTGTTGTAGTCTGACTTGTCCATGATAACGATACCGCCACCTTTATCTGCTTTAGTGACGACAATATTCTGGTTATTACGTAGTTCTTCAAGTGCTATCCGGAACCTTCTCGGGATGGCAGGAGGGTTGGATTTGGAGGCTAAGGTGCAGCACAAAAGGACTCCTTGTTTGAAACCGATGTCTATATCATCCTCTTTCCAGTTGAAGTTCTTCATGATGTAGTCGGGGAGTTTCTTGTCATTGCTGTTGGTGCTGAACTTCAGGCCTAAGGAAAGAGCTTGAGTCTAGGAAGGGGTGAGGGTGTAAGAAGACAGAGTTGTTTAAAAGTTGTTGGTTTCCTATGTCATTCCATTTGCTTGTGATACACAATCGTGAGAGTTTTTGTCCGAGTTTTTCTTTTTGTTGTTGGTTCGCTCTAGAAAGTCTTTCCAGTGATGACTTCGATAATTGTATGTGATTCAGTTAGTCTTTACACTCTTCAGCTTCGAAACGTAGGGTTTCTATGGCTTCGAGCTGGTAGTAACGGGCTGTGTTAGAGAAATGCCAAGGGCCTTGGCGCAGGTGTACGGGGGGAGATTTTGGGATAATCTGCACTTCTAAACAGTCTTGTAGGAAATTGGTGCGGTCATGGAGACTATCCAGTTTAAATCTGAGTTTAAATTCTGCTCTCGTATACTCGTAGTCATTGTGTGCCTCCTCTCTATCTGTGGGCAAATGTGACGATAGCTTGTATATATACATATATATATATATATATATATATTTATATATATATATATATATATATATATATATATGAAAAGTAGACTACTTAGAAAAAGAAACTAACGAAACAGAGCGCTTTCGTATATTATATCCAGTGTAAAAAATACTTTTTGCACTGGTTGTAATATACGAAAGCGCTCTACTTCGTTAGTTTCTTTTTCCAAGTGGTCTACTTTGCATAAGTGAACACACGTACCCGTGTTTTTATTAACACAAACACACACACACACACACACACACACACACACACACACACACACACACACATATATATATATATATATATATATATATATATATAGAGAGAGAGAGAGAGAGAGAGAGAGTCCTTCAGAACAAGAGGGTTCGGTTATGTTGGCAGGATGGAATCGAAGGAGTGGTGCGGAGGGGGAAGGGGAGGCGAGGACCTTCCGAATGAGGGTCGGAAGGAATCAACATATGGAAAACGCTCAGTTCTGAGAACTCGTACAAGAAGGGATGACAGCTTTGTCGAAGATGGGCGTGATGATGTTCCTAGTGACTGAATGCTACAAGACGGAGACAGAAAAGAATGCCGCCGTAACATAATTAATTGTTGCGGTCAGACGATAGCGGGAGCAGCAACCATAATAATACGTATACTGTAGTGAGACTACAGTAGAAACGGTCATGGGGCAACTGGCCTGACAGCCCTAGTATCCTAAGAACGTAGTAGTATATGCATACATAATGCATATATATACATATACACATATATCATTATTAGTACTACTCTGTACCCTGAAGGTATCAATATAAAACGAAAACGATTGGTGTTGTCTATCTCACCTTTTATTTTTCCATTTGGTACTTCTCCCCCCCTCTCTCTTTCAAACACACACACACACACACACATACATACACACACACACACACACACACACACACACACACACACACACACACACACACACACACACACACACACACACACACACACACACACACACACACACACACACACACACACACACACACACACACACACACACACACAGAGTCCCAGACTGTCAGTATGGCGGTACTGGCGGTACCTGGTTCGAATCCTACCCAGGGCTGAAATTATTTCAGTATCGCTGCGCTTCGAGTCGTTACTCCAACTCTCGTGGGCGGGGAGTTGTGTGTGTGTGTGGGTGCAAGGTCATAGCATTACCCATAGATCGGTCATACGAGTTCAGAGCTCTCTTCCGGGAGGGAAATAGCTGTCGATCACGAGTCCAACACGTGATTCAAAGACCAAGACCAAGGTGAATCACATGAATACACATACACACACACGCGCGCGCGCGCAATCATGTCAATGTAGTCGGATCTGTATACGAAAGAAGTCCTAGTTTTTGTGTCCTCGTGGATCTTCAAGGTCGACAGAGAAAGAATGGGTCCTTCAATAGGATTGCTTTTTTACTTTTTTTTTTCCAGGTGGACCTTTGAAGGCCAGATCTTTTGGGGATCCCTCAAAAGAAGCATTCAGACTGCACTTCACTGGATGTCTTGGCGAAGCATTAATCATGTAGCAATAAAAACCTAGGCATCGAATGCAGGCCATTGCTTCAGGGAGGGAGTGTCCCTAAAGACATAAAGATAGCACAATGATGTCTTATATCTGACGAATATTCACTGCAATTCCTGGAGAGTTGTTTACAAGGCATTGGGAAGATTTGCTTAAATACTGGCAAGCAACGGCCTTTCAAAATTAATAAGTAAATAGAAAAATAAATCAATAAATTGATTAAAATTTTATAAATAGAGAGGTATGTAAATAGATAAGTTAAAGAAATAAACAAATAAATAAACAGGTAAATACATGGATAGATGAATAGATGAATTGATAAATAAACAGATTGATAGACGAAACAAACAAATAAACAAAACAAAGTAAAAGCGAATTACAGCAGAACATAAGAAAGTATAAATGAAAATAGATGATCACGTAAATACTCGTAAGCAAATACAAAAGTCGCATATTACCGATGAAGACCATTCTAGATTACTGCGGCAGAGGTTTCGTGTCGCAACATTACAAAGTAGACAAGCGAACATCAAAACATATTTTGAAATGCATCACGAAAATGGAGACCGGGAACCAGAAGATTACGGTCATCGTAAGCAAAAGAGTTATCTATGAATTATGAAAACTAACTGCTTCAGAGGAATCATATCGTGCAAAGAGACAAGTGGACTCGAAGTAACCACGCGGTCCTGCATAATTCATACATCGCCATGAACCATACAGAACTCTCCAGACTTTCTGTCACCACTAGAGATGGCATCTCGGAGCTGACAAAGGAATCAAACCACTTTCAATAGAAGGATATTGGAAAAAGGAATAAAAATCTTGAAACCAAATCAAGGCCAACAAAGGCCTGCAATATTAGACTTAAGTTAAGCCATAAATCTTCTTTTAAGAGATGCTAATTGAATTCAACCAGTCTTACTGTAAGCACGAGGATTAAAACAAGAGTAAGAGATAAACGTCATAAATGTGAGCTGTAGTTTAACATGATAATTTAACCAAGATACTGATAGTGAAAAGAAAAAAAATATGATAATAATGGAAAGTAAACTCTGAGATGCACCATGACTCAATGAAAATGTACAGTGAATATAAAAAAAATATATATATCTCAACCTGTATGAACGAAACATAAGGTTTACAGTTAGTGCACCCTACCAGATATGATCTAAAGACTAAAACTTGAATGATAGAAAGAGCGATGGAGACTAAGCTAAGGATTGCGCATAGAAAAATAAAGAAACCGAAGTTGGGAATAACAGTGAAAGACAGGAAGAGAGTATCCTTAGCAAGAAAATAGATCAGAGTAAAGAATATCACAAGGCCAAGAGCGGAACTGACTGTGAATGAGACATGCAACGAAAGCTGACATTATTAGCCAGAAAGGAAGCAAGTACGGAAGTGACGAGAAACGGTTAATTGCACTAGAGAAAGACCAAAACTGAGGACGAGACGAAATTTTCGGGCTCAAAGCGGTAAAGCTTGGCAGACTTGCATGAGGCCTTTTTCAGCAGTGGATTATAAATGGCTGATAACAGTAATGAGCTTTCTCACATATCTGTCTTACCACAAAAATCTGGTCTACACAACCCCTACCTGTCCTAAATAAGCCTTCCCAACTACACTCAACAAGCTGATTCCTCTGAAACTACTACACTCACATTTGTCCCCCTTTCCCTTGTAAAGCGGAACTATACGGGCACTCCTCCAGTCCTCCGGCACTCTACCCTCTCTTAAACAAACATTAAATAACCTCACCAGCCAGTCCACCATAATTGTATCTCATTTCTTCAGACATTCTGCATGGCATCCATCCAACCCAGGTGCCTTACCTGCTCTCATCATTTTAACAGCTGCTTTCATTTCACCTTTCCCTATTTCTCCTCCATTTTCCTCACTCATCACTCTCATTTTCTTAGTGCTTCCCACTGCAACTACCTTTCCCTCCCTATCCTCCTCCACATTGAGCAACTCCCTAAAATACTCTACCCACTTTCCTCTCCCTGCCTTCTCTTCCATTATCATCTCTCCATCTGCACCTTTTACATTTTCTTCTCTACTTGATTCACTTCCTCTTCTTCTTTTAATTTCTTTCCAAAACATCTTTTTATTGATTTCAAATTTTTCTGTCATACTCTTACCCCATTTCACATCTGCTACCCTCTTTGCTTCCTTTATCTTATGCTTAACTTCCCTTCTCTTTACTTTGTACCTCTCATACGATTCCCTCGTCCTAATTTGTAGCCAATCTATGAATGCCTGTTTCTTCTCTTCTACACCCTTCTTTGCTTCCTCATCCCACCACACACTAGCCTTCCTTCTATTTCCTCCCGCCCTCCGTATTCCACACACCAGCTTTGCACACTTTATGACTCCCTCCTTGAACCATCCTCATTCCTCCTCCACTCCTAGTTCTACTCTATCCTTCACTCCCTCCCACTCCTCTCTCAGCTTCTTCTTATATAGGAAAATGTAAGGATGTTTTTTTGGGCTTTTATGGATCTGGAAAAGGCTTACGACAGGGTAGACAGGAAGGCACTGTGGGAGGTACTGCAGATATATGGGATAGGAGGAAAGCTGTTAAGAGCATTCAGGAGTTTTTATTAGAGTAGTAGAGCTTGCGTTAGGATTTGAAAAGGAGAGAGTGAATGGTTTGAGGTAAAGGTGGGACTTCGTCAGGGATGTGTTATGTCGCCCTGGCTGTTCAATCTATACATGAATGGGGTGGTGCGAGAGGTGAATGCAAGGGTAGTGGGTCAGGAGTTGGAGATGGTTAAAGAAAATGGAGGAAAGTGGGAAATAAGCCAGTTGTTGTTTGCTGATGACACTGCGCTTGTAGTAGGATCAGAGGAGGGATTGAGGGAGTTAGTGACAGAGTTTGAGAAGGTGTGTGAAAGAAGGAAGCTGAAGATAAATGTGGGTAAAAGTAAGGTGATGAGATGTACAAGGGGAGAGAGTGGCAGCAGGCTGGAAGTGAGCATAAAAGGTGAAAGACTGAAGGAAGTGGACAGTTTTAGATACTTGGGTGCGAATGTGGCAGGGAAGGGAAGAGTGGGGGTAGAGGTAGAATGTAGATTGAGAGAAGCGAGTAAATGCCTTGGTGGATTAAAAAGTGTAATGAAAAATAGACATCTGGGAATGGATTCTAAGAGGAAGCTATATGAAGGAGTGATTGTGCCAACAGCACTGTGCGGGGCAGAAACGTGGAACATAAGAGAGGAAGAGAGAAGGAGTTTGAATGTGTTTGAAATGAAATGTCTGAGAAGTATGATAAGGGTTACTAGGCTAGATAGAGTGAGAAATGAGGAGGTGAGGAGGAGAACAGGGGAG
>NC_134796.1:9638326-9648326 GCF_046742065.1 Oratosquilla oratoria | reverse complement strand
ATCTCTTCAGAGATATCAGATGCAACAACAAGGGGAGAGGGCGTGTGTGCTAGTAAAAAATGAATAAAAAAATAAATGTAAATTGATAAATAAACAAAACAAAAAATCAGTCTAGGACATCCTCAGAGGTGAATAAAATCGTCTGTCATATGACGAATAAGATCCGTAAGGGTGCCTAGTTTGTTACCATAGAGTCTTCTCTACACTGAATTAAATTATTTTTCTTTATTTAAGATTTTGACTACGATAACAACCACTAAAGGTACCAAATTCGTTCTCGCAGGAAATAAAGATTTAATTCAGAACAACAGAACAAGAGAAAGGAAAATCAAGGCGATGAAAAAATATCAGTAAAGCCAATTTAAAACGAGTGTAAAATCTATAAAATCTGTAAAATCTATAAAATGAAAGTCACAAAAATATCAATGTCTGATAAAAGGCTTAAATAGTGGGTGGTTCTGTGGCAGTAGTTTTATCACCGCAGTAAACTCCACCAAAAAAAAAAAAAAAAAAAAAAAAAAAAAAAAAAAAAAAAAAAAAAAAAAAAAAAAAATCAACCTTTGGGTTTGGAGTAGAGTTGTGAAGGAGGGAAAGAGGGATGAGGAGATGGAGAGGACGAGAGGTACAGGAGCCGAGGGAGAGGGAAAGAGATAGAGAAATATATATATATTTGAATAATTCGCTAGTGGACAGCGACATCAATCATACAATCCATCCACTCGACCACAGACGTCTGTGGTCGAGTGGTTAAAGGCGGTGCTGTGGACTCTCTTGAGTCTATAGGCGGTGGTTCGAATCCTCTGCGCGACGGTAATGGATTGTATATGTATATATATATATATATATATATATATAGAGTGTGAGAGAGATGTGTGTGTGTGTATATATATATATATATATATATATATATATATATATATAGATAGATAGAGAGAGAGGAGAGAGAGAGACAGAGAGAGAGAGGAGAGATACAGTGACAGACAGAGAGAGAGAGAAAGAGAAAGAGAGAGAGAGAGAGAGGGAGAGGGAGAGAGAGAGAGAGAGAGAGAGAGAGAGAGAGAGAGAGAGAGAGAGAGAGAGAGAGAGAGAGAGAGAGAGAGAGAGAGAGGGTGGTGGTGGTGGTGAGGAGGAGGGGAAAGGAAGTAAACGGCTAAAGACCTTCACATGCCAGTGATGAAGACATCAGGAGGGAGGGAGGGAGGGAGGGGGAGGGGAGGAGAAGGACGGGCGACTTTATGTGACGACGAAAGACGTGGTGGTGGCAGGAAGTGTTCAAAAAATATGATGAGAGAAGAGGAAATGTAGTGAATAAAGACATGAATACTGAAAGTGGTAAGAGAAAGGGGAAGTGAAAAGACATACATACATATACCAAAGATTTTCCCCCCTTACACGGGGGGGGGTAGCCATAAAGAAAAAGGCATAGAAAACACTCCCACCCATTCCATTTCCTACATATTCCACTCCCCTTCACCCTCCTCCCTCCCTCTTATTTTGGCACCTCCTGGATGACGGGTCATCCCTGCATCCTGTCCACTGCCCTGGGTCAGACGCAGTGTCGCAAGATACAGCACATCCACAGCAAGGCCGCTTCATAAGTTCGGCAAATCCCCCTCTCCGTCCCCTCATGCAGAAAAGGAGAAGACGGGGAGAAATCCCTTCAGGCTGCGTCAATTTTTTTCTCATACATACTTCCTCACCCCCCCCCCCATCTCCCACCCACTCCCCCTCATGCATCACTGCATCATCCATACGCAACCCTTCTCCATTCACCCCTATCTTCTGTCCTTTCTCGTCCTTCCTCAACAGACATTCTTCTCTTTTGTAATGCCCCTTTCACCCCATCCATCCATCTCATCCTAGGACGCCCCCTCATATTCACTCCTTCCATCTCTGCCTTCCACATTTCTTTTACTAATCTTTCTTCACTCATTCTTTCCATGTGTCCAAACCATCCAAATACTCTTTCATCAACCCTATCTCACAACTCCCTTTCCACCCCTGTTCTCCTCTTCACCTCATTTCTCACTCTATCCAGCCTAGTAACCTCTATCATACTTCTCAGACACCCCATCTCAAACACATTCAAACTCCATCTCTCTTCTTCTCTTATGTTCCACGTTTCTGCCCCATACAGTGATGTCGGCACAATCGCTCGTTTATATAATCTCCTCTTAGCATTCATTTCCAGATGTCTATTTCTCATTACACTTTTTAATCCACCAATGCATTTACTCACTTCTCTCAATCTACATTCTACCTCCACCTCCACTCCACCCTTTCCTGCCACATTCACACCCAAGTATCCAAAACTATCCACTTCCTCCAGTCTTTCACCCTTTATGCTCACTTCCAGCCTGCTGTCACTCTCTCCCCTTGTACATCTCATCATCTTACTTTTGCCCACATTTATCTTCAGCTTCCTCGTTTCACACACCTTCTCAAACTCTGCCACTAACTTCCTCAATCCCTCCTCTGATCCTGCTACAAGCGCAGTGTCGTCAGTAAACAACAGCCAGCTCACCTCCCACTTTTCTCCATTTTCTTTAATCATATCCAACCCCCTACCCACTACCCTTGCATTCACCTCTCGCACCACCCCATCCATGTAAAGATTGAACAGCCAGGGTGACATAACACATCCCTGACGAAGTCCCCCCCAAAAAAAGAAAGGGAAGAAAGGAATGTGCAATATCTTCTTAGAATAATAGAGAATGCAAACGATGCTTTTCTTCGAAGTAGAAATCACCTCTGACGGGACTCAAAGGGAGAGCAAAGGATCATTGGAATAAAAAGGTGATTTTTTTTTTCCAACGAATATGATTAGAGATAAAGAAAAATCAGAAAATGCAAAAATATAAACAAGAATACGGTAAGCGATATCGGATCAAAGGAGTGATCAGGATCAGACAAGGAAGAGAGAATTACATCAATGCTAACCAGGAGGATGGAGCTGACAAAGAAGCAAATGAAGGCAGAATAAGTAAATGAAGATGTTTGTTCTAATATGTAATAGCAATGGATGCTAACTGGCCGAGCGGGTTAGAGCGTCGCTACTTGGGGCAGAGGTCGAAGTGACGGCAGTTCGAACTCTGCCGCCAGCGAGTTGGACCAAGGGTATGGTTAATTAAACTCCAAGCTTCAAAATCCTCTGTAAGGTGTAGAGTCCTAGTCTCCTTATAGGGAAGTGCGAAACGTTAAGCCAAATCAGTAATAACAGAAGGGAAAGGCACATCAATAGGTGACGGTACTTAATTAAAGATAAGGCGACATCAATAAGTGACGCTACTTAAGTAAAGATATGGCAATGAAAAAAAAAGAACAAGCTAGTAGAGTTGAAACAGGAAATAGGATGGATTAAATCCTAACATGATATGGGGACCTCCGTGCTCAAGGGGCGTATGCGCCAAAAAAATCGAGAAAAACGTGTTTCAAGTCTAATAGTAATTAAACAATAAAGAAAACAAAAAACATGAAGGTATTTGGTATGAAAAGATAGCTTGCGAGAAGACAAATTCCATGGTGTAAATATCTTTTTTTCAAAAGATTTTTTCCTTCAATGAAAAAATGAAAAAAGAATCCAGGGGTAATATCATATGTGTAAGTGTTTATCATTCAATTTTATTCATTTTCGGCAGTCGACAAGTGTACTAAAACTAAGAATCCCTGAAAATTTCAGCTTAAAACTCTTATTGGTTCGTGTTTTATAAGTGTTTTTGTGACGTAAATAATTATTATTAATTATTTCATAGAGAAATCAACGACAACAAAATTCACTCGATATCCGTAAGAAAACAAGAAACAACAGGTGGGCACCTTTTAACTCACCACGTGTGTGTACTGAGGCGGGGAGGCGTGAGAGACTCGGAGTGGCGCTGTGATTGGCCGAGCAGGCAGGCAGGACATTAGCCGGCGCGGTGATTGGCTGGCTGCCTCAGCCAAGTACGCCCCTTGAGCATGGAGTTTGTATACCTCATCATGACTCCCGCTCGCTACAGCCCGCGATTAAATACCCTCAGTTAAAAGGAAGTAAAGGTCCAATTCTAGCATTCTGCTTTCAAGGCTAGACAGAGGGTGCTTCCATCTACCGGATTCTGTTACTAGCTCGAAAACGTTGGAGGTGGTGGTTACGCCCCTTGAGCACGGAATTGATACGAAATGAGACAACATCGATTTTTATTTTCCGGAGGAAGAAGACAAGAGAAAGGAAGGGAGGAGGTGTGGTGATACAATATAACAATTATGATTTATGAAATATGACTTATGAGGCAAGCATACTGACATAGCAAAGGATTCAGGAACGGGAGCTACTAAAGGCCGAATAGCAAAGGCAGCACTACTGATGAGCACAGTGTAGACATCACCTTTTACAGGGTTTGAATTATGGTAGATGTCGAATCATTTCCCTAGGGTCGGTGATGTGGCGATCATTTATGATAGATAACTTTGAAATGATTAGAGAAGAAGAGAATCCAAACAAGGAAGGAGATACTGTACTTGGGGTAAAAGTTTGCGTAACTTGATTCCATAGTATCTATAATAACACCTGGAAGAACATAGTGGATTGAGGGGGAAGACAGATAATTAATTTCGGAGATCTTCTTAATTACGAAACTAAATTGAAAATAGATTAAAGTGCTTTGTTCAATAGCAGCAACCACAACCTAGTACCTGTAGATATGGAATTTATGATAGATTATGATATAGGCACAGGGAAGGAGAAGTATCAAAATGTAGATTGGACTTGAAGAAAGGATGTTTTGTAGAGGTTAAAAACCAATCCAGGAAGAGGGAGTGGGACGATACTAAGCAGACATATGATGTAAATGGCAAATGCCAATTAAAGATTTTTTTTATATACAAGGAAGAAATGAGAATATATTTGGTTGAAGACCAGGCGACCGCGATGCAGTAGGTCATTGCCAAGGGTCAGAAGGTAAAGAAAGTGAGTGACATTATGCGGAAAATATAATACAGATACAAAAAGAACCACACATACACACAGACACACACAAACACACACACACACACGCACACACACACACGCACACACACACGCACACACACAAACACACACACACACACGCACACACACACACGCACACACACACGCACACACACACACACACACACACACACACACACACACACACGACTCGGTGGCGCAGTTGGTAGAGCGCTGGACTGGGAGGTACGATAGTGCTCGCAGAACCCAGTTCGAATCATGCCCAGGGCCGAAATTATTTCGGTATCGCTGTGCTTCGGGTCGTTACTTCGGGTGTGTGTGTGTGTGAAAGGTCATAGCATTACCCATAGATCGGTCATACGAGCTCTGAGCTCTCTTCCGGGAGGGAAATGGCTTTCGAACACGAGTCCAGCACGTGATCCAAAGACCAAGGTGAATACACACACACACACACACACACACACACACACACACACACACACACACACACACACACACACACACACACACACACACACACACAACTCGTGGCGCAGTTGGTAGAGTTCCTGGCTGCCACTACGGGGGTCCGGGATCGAATCCCGCCCAGGGCTGAAATAATTTCAGTATCGCTGCGCTGCGGGTTGTTACTCCAACTCTCGTGGGTGGGGAGTTGGGTGTGTGTGTGCGTGTGAGGTCACAGCATTACCCATAGATCGGTCATATACGAGCTCTGAGCTCTCTTCCGGAAGAGAAATAGCTGTCGAACACGAGTCCAACCCATGATCCAAAGACCACGGTGAATCACACACATACACACACACACACACACACACACACACACACACACACACACACACACACACACACACACACACAAGAAAAACAGTGTCTAGGGTATTCGAGTTAAAAGAATAATTTTTATTATTAATAAGCGAACTGGAAGAATGTTCCTTGCTAGATTAACTTGGTACATTTCATCCAAACGAAAACAACTCTGTGAAAAAGAAACGAAACTATAAATTCAGGAACTGTAAAGACCAAATACGATTATGATGAAGTAGAATTCAACTTAGAAAAAAGTACTTTATCATGTAGTAAACTCAATTCTTTCAACTTGGGTTCAAAACATAAAGTTCAGCTGTTTCGAAAACAAATCAGGCAAACTACATTCTCACTGAAAAGTGGTGTAAAATGTGTCGAAGCACACTAACACTTAGCAATATATAAAAAAAAATTCCTTGCATCTCCTAAATATATTCGATACAGGACTATCAGTCTAAACACACCAACACTTAGCAATATATAAAAAAAAAGTCCTTGCAGCTCCTAAATATATTCGATCCAGGACTATACACAAACAAACACACGCACACACTAGTGAGACAGACACACACCACCCGTGTTTGGCACACATACGCACAGCGTAGGGCAGTCATATATGTGTGCGCACGCGCACGAGCACACACACACTCTACTCGCTGGATTCTGAGTTCGGTCCCCCACTCTCGGACGCGCGTCTTACCAGTACACACGTGCTCTTCTGACCTAAAGGCGCGCTCGACGTCTCAAAGTGTGACCGCTGTCTTGATCCATACGTGACCAAAGAAAATTCTAATAAGAAACATTTCGAGTGACAACGTTTCCCTGCACAGTTGTATATATATACACGCGCACGTATATATAATATATATTTCTGATATAAAATAACATTTCTGATCGATCTACGACACTTTTATCGTCTTGTAAAAATGGGTGGATACTATGAAGCTCAGGTGAGTACATATCAGTTGTTTTTGTACTTGAAAGTGTTAGTGAATTTGGTTACATTTTCTCGGACAAGAAGATATTACACATTTATTGGATTTACTGTTTTTGTTGACCGGATTTGTGTTGATGTGGGTCCATTATGTCGGGACAAAGCCATGGATAGAAGAATTGAGAGGATATAAGGTATTTCTATTTCCACGTTTGTATGAGAGTATAATTTATTTTCTTATGAGCATATATGTGAGTGTATATGTATATAGTTCTATATGTGTGTGCATATATATATATATATATATAAATATACATATATATATGTATATATATATGTATGTATGTATGTATATATATACATAATTCAACAAAGACCCACTGTGTTAGATAAGAAGAGAAGAAGCAGACGATATCCATATATTTCGAACATAGACTGTGATCCTCTTCAGTGGAATCACAGTCTGTGATCTAAATATATGGATATCGTCTACTTCATCTCTTCTTATCCAACACAGTGGGTCTTTGTTGAATTTTATGAATGAGTTACGGCATTACTTTGTAGTTACATATACATACATACATACATATATATATATATATATATATATATATATATATGTATATACATATACTGTATATATGAATATATATATATATATACAGTATATATATGTATATATATGTATATATATGTATATATATGTATATATATATATATAATATATATATATATATATGTGTGTGTGTGTGTGTGTGTGTGTGTGTGTGTGTGTTTTGTGTGTATGCGTGTGTGTGTGTTTGTGCGTGTGTTTGTGTGTGATCACGTGTTGGTCTGGTGATCGACAGCTATTTCCCTCCCGGAAGAGAGCTCAGAGCTCATATATGACTGATCTATGGGTAATGCTGTGACCTTACACGCACACACACACACAATTCTCCACCCACGAGAGCTGGAGTAATAACCCGCATCACAGCAATACTGAAATAATTTTAGCCCTGTGCGGGATTCGAACCCGGACCTCCGTAGTGGCAGCCGGGAACTCTACCAACTGCGCCACGAGTTGTATATGTGTGTGTGTGTGTGTGTGTGTGTGTGTGTTCACCTCGGATCTGCTGCAGTCTCTGTCGAGACAGCCAGACACCACCCTACGGCAGTGAGCTCAGAGCTCATTATTTGCCGATCTCTGGGTAGGTCTGAGACCACTCACACACCACACACCGGGACAGCAAGGTCACAACTCCTTGACTAACGTCCCGCACCTACTCACTGCTAGGTGAACAGGGGTTACACGTGAAAGGAGACAAACCCAACTTATCTCCGCCCGGCCGGAGAATCGAACCCCGTGTGTGTGTGTGTGTGTGTGTGTGTGTGTGTGTGTGTGTGTGTGTGTGTGTGTGTGTGTGTGTGTGTGTGTGTGTGTGTGTGTGTGTGTGTCTGTGTGTGACTGTGTGTGTTTGTACAAAAACTTCGTTTCACTGTGGGATACAAAAAATGCATAAGAAAAGGCAATTACTTTCTTATAATAAATCTTGAGAGAAACATTAATGATGTAACGCACGAAAGATCTTATCATATTGGCTTTCTTTTTCTCCGGTGTTTTTTGCTCACACACACACACACACACACACACACACACACACACACACACACACACACACACACACACACACACACACACACACACACACACACACTCACACACACACACACGCACGCACACACACACACACACACACACACACACACACACACGGACACATACATAAATACATATACATATACATAACATATACATATGCATATGCATATACATGTACATATACATATACATATATATACATATACATATACAGTACATGCACATATACATGCACGTATACATATACATATACACATAAACACATTTATATATGTACTTGAATACATAATAAGGTTTAGTCTAAATAAAGAAATCATACCGACGGGAGACCTATTAGTTCATATTGAGATTGGATAAAGAAAATAAAAGTCTAGTTGATTTATCTGAGTGTATTTTAGTAGTTCGAAAGGTATTCTCCTCGTCTCGATTTGTAGCTTATAACATCTAAGATAAATGTATTACTGACTGCTTGATATTATTATTTCTGGTCCATTTAGGAATATATTTTCAGTTTTGCTGTTACCATTTCCATTCAAGATCCTAAATGATTGTATAAAGTTGACCCCAATCTCCGCTTACTTTGAGGTTTAAAGGTTTTAAACGGTTACCGTATGATTTGTTTCTCATATTTGGTATGAGTTGTCTGACTTGCCGCTATACCTATCCTAATCTATCAATGTCTCTAATGAAATTTGAGGGCCATATGGAAACAGCATATTCCAAGTATGGATGGACCAGTGATTTATGTAACTCGACTCTTGAAAAAAAAATAATAATAACAGTATCTTATTTGTTCTCTACGGGGGCGGGTCACTACTGTTAATTAATTTTTTTTTTTTTTTTTTACAATTTTAGGTACAATATTTTTTCAAATAACTTGAAGTCGTTCTTATCATTTACCTGTGTGCATAATTCTATACTTACTTTGGTTGAATTTCATTAGCCATTTTTGAGACCATTGCACTAGTTTATTGAAACCATCTCGAAAATTCAGCTGAGTCGAGTGTTCATTTGTAATTCCACACAGTTTAATATCAACAGCAACTTTGGATGTAATAGATATACAAAATAAAGAGAAGTGACCGAAGAATCAAACTCTGAATAACTTATACGTACGAACATATGTACACATACACACACACTGTATATGTATATATATATTATATATATATATATATATATATATATATATATATATAAAGGAATTTAAGCATAAGATAAAGGAAGCAAAGAGGAGAGCAGATGTGAAATGGGGTAAGAGTATGACAGAATATTTTGAAAGTAATGAAAATATATTTTGGAAAGAAATTAAAAGAGGAAGAGGAGGTGAATCAGGTAGAGAAGAAAAAGTAAAAGGTGCAGATGGAGAGATGATAATGGAAGAGAAGGCAGTGAGAGGAAGGTGGGCAGAGTATTTTAGGGAGTTGCTAAATGTGAAGGAGGATAGGGAGGGAATGATAGTTGCAGTGGGAAGCGCTAAGAAAATGAGAGGGATGAGTGAGGAAAATGGAGAAGAAATAGGGAAAGATGAAGTGAAAGCAGCTGTTAAGATGATGAGAGCAGGTAAGGCACCTGGGTTGGATGGATGCCATGCAGAATGTCTGAAGAAAGGAGGTACAGTTATGGTGGACTGGCTGGTGAGGTTATTTAATGT
>NC_134796.1:9613326-9620826 GCF_046742065.1 Oratosquilla oratoria | reverse complement strand
GTGTGTGTGTGTGTGTGTGTGTGTGTGTGTGTGTGTGTGTAGGGAGGTTGTAACACTTCGTCTTTATCAAAATTATCTCTTTCTCAGTTGGATTTGAGGATTTTTCTTCTATCAGGTGTTAGAAATTTGCCAAACGAAGATAAGCTTAGGCACCTTAACTTACACTCTCTGGAAAGACAAAGAAGTATTCAAATGAGCAAGGGCTTTAACTACAATGATGAAGCCAGGTCGTCATATTAAGATTGCAGGGCAGGACTCGTAATAATGGGTTTGATTTGGATAAATTTAGGTCTAAGAAGGAAACAGACAAGAACTGGTTTACCAACAAAGTACTTTACAAAATTGAATAGACTTAGTAACCACTTAGTGAGCCATGAAACTATTGGTTGTTTTAAGTTTTTAAGAGAAGATTAGATAACTTTATGTATGGAGGTGGCCGGTGGTATGGGAAATGGACCTGGCTAGTGTAGGCCTTATGGTCTCTTGTAGTATTCTTCATTCTTATTAGTTGTCGAAAGTACTTTAGACCCGGGGTTCTCAGCCTCTCTCCTTATGTACCCCGTGCTTATGTATTACTGTTCACTAGCCTCCTTGAATCACCACCACTAGTGAAGGGAATCCTAGTGTATCCACAAAATCTCACTAGTTTCCGTTTTATGGTCCTGTTTGTGAACCACTGTGGCCCACAATGGATCACTGAACCAGAGGTTGAGAACCGCTGCAGTTTAGACAACTATGTTACTTTGTTCCATTAGACGTTTGTCTGCCTGTCTGTCTGTCTGTCTGTCTGTCTGTAACGCTGTCACGCACGTTTTGGCATCTTAATTTGCTTTGTAACATACTATGGTGCATTATAAAAATGATTCCAAGGATAAATCTAGGTCAAAGGGTAAGGTCATAATGAAGTAAAATGTGATTTTCATTCAAGGCTTCAATACGTCAAAAATTGTGCCCCTGACATCCATCTGACCAACGCTTATGATCGTTTCTCCTGACTCATAAGGTATATCTTCTCTTACGTTCCCTGACATTTTAACGTGTTATGTAGCATAATTATGCTAAAAGCTCTTCGATACTTTCGACAACTGCTCTCGCTCAGCGGAATTTCTTATGTTTTTAGTCCTGGGAGTACTCTACGTCAGATAGGGAATTAACCCAGTCACGATGATAATGAATTTACTGTATTCTTATTTTATTTTCGTCTGGTAATTTAATCCAAATGTTCTGGTTGTCTTGTAAAGATTTCGTGTACCTCACAATCTGCTCTGAGCAATTATCAGACGGCAGTGATACAAGAGGAAGCCAGCCAGATCAACATTGGCGAAACCTCAGGATTCTTAGTTTTGTTTTTTTCTCCCTCTCCAAATCGACTCCTGTTGAGGCATCCAACGGTGGGTCGCTATTGACTCTACACTGTAAAAAGCATTTACGATGTCGTTAAAATCCTAAATATAAAAGAATAACGTGGAACAATTAGAAAATAATCTATCTCGACAAGGGCGTACGGAAGAATACTCGTAGAAAACGGGAATCGAAAACGCGGACCTTAACACTGATTACTAAAGTGCTTGAGAATCGTTCATTCTCTGATTCCTCAACACCTGTAACCGTTACTTTATTTGATCAATGAGTGCAAGAAGATTGGCTAAACCTTAAACAAATATACTTCCTGGATATTAAAAGGAAAAAAATCTGTTTGTGGGTTAACCTTTACGGGATACGCGAGATAAGTCGCGTAGTAAATAAGATTAGATTAATTGGATTTTCTCGCACTCGTGTGTGTGTGTGTGTGTGTGTGTGTGTGTGTGTGTGTGTGTGTGTGTGTGTGTGTGTGTGTGTGTGTGTGTGTGTGTGTGTGTGTGTGTATTCACCTTGGTCTTTGGATCACGTGTTGGACTTGTGATCGACAGCTATTTCCCCCCCGGAAGAGAGCTCAGAGCTCGTATGACCGATCTATGGGTAATGCTATGACCCTTTCACACACACACACACCCAACTCCCCGCCCACGAGAGTCAGAGTAACGACCCGAAGCACAGCGATACCGAAATAATTTCGGCCCTGGGCAGGATTCGAACCAGGTACTGCGAGCACCACCGTACTTCCCGGTCCAGCGCTCTACCAACAGCGCCACCGTGTGTGTGTGTGTGTGTGTGTGTGTGTGTGTGTGTGTGTGTGTGTGTGTGTGTGTGTGTGTGTGTGTATGTGTGTGTGGTATTAGGTCGTCTAAACAGAGTGCATCAATTCAATTACACACACATACACTGTGGTTAGAGTTCTTGCCTGCCACTACGGCAGTCCGGGTTCGACTCCCGCCCAGGGCTGAAATAATTTCAGTATCGCTTCGCTGCGGGGTCTTACTCCAACTGTCGTGGGCGGGGAGTTGGTGGTATGTGTGCGTGTAAGGTCACAAACTAAAGCTACCGAATTCTAGGCCCGTAATTTCGAAGTTCATAATGACCTTGATTAAAGGTGAGGGGGATGTTGAAGGTCAGATTGCATTCTTCAATGACCTTGATTAAGATGAGGACACGGGGAAGTGGGTGACTATTTCCCATGGTGAGTCAGTTCAGAGATGGCCGCGCGGTTTCTCGATCTGTTGGTGGCGGTGCTCTTGCGGTTGTTGCTGGTTAATCCACTATGTCTTGCATAGTTGCAGCGTCAGAGTCTCTTGTGGATGAACGGCCCGCCATCTGTGAACGTTGATTGGAAACACATTTATATGGTGGACATCTATTCTTGGGCGCTTGGCGTCACAACGCTTTAATGAAGCGTCAGCAACCGTATGTCATCTATGTTCGAGATAATAAAGACGAATTTGAGCAACATACAGTTGCACAAAGAAGCTCTTCTGGGGGATTAATGGGGCCGAAGAGTTGAGGCTAAAGTCCGTTGCGTAATGGTACGAACAGTTGTCCTCACTCGTATGATACAACTTTCGTTGCATGGTTGAGACATTGTGACAAGTTGAAGGAAAAAGAAGACACGGGTCTAAATTCCTCAGAAGAGGCTTAGAGCCAAACCGACAAGGAATAAACTCCGAACTAGACCCGTGTCTTCTTTTTCCACCTTCTTCCTCTCGTAGCAATATGCCAGGTAATATATTTGTGTCTGTCTACATACGATCATTGTATTACTGTATCTTGATCATGTTACAAAACCATTGACCACAGACTGGGCCTTGTGCAGGTGAACAGAATTGCCTGGCGGCAGCGAGGATAAAAATAAAATTACATTTGTTACGGAAGAGGTTTAAGATAAACGGTGGCAATAACGGTGGCTTGACTGGAATTTCGATGGTTTCTTGTTCGATACAAGGCCTCGGACTTAAATTACCCACTTTGGTTCATACGATTACAGTAAACCCTGTCTAAGTTGGATTAATTGGGGGTAATCCCAGTTCGAGATATCAGAAAATACGAATTATCGGGTACAAAGTCTACGGTATCAACACACAAACTTTCAGACACAAAATCTCTAAAAATAGTACTGTACACCTTTTATTCCACAGAATACTTATTGATACCTATCCGAGTGTCTAATTTCCCCCAAATATTTCCTGGCAATGTCTATCCGAGATATCCAATTCTTATCCGAAAGTGGATATCCGATATCCGAAATATCCGGCTCCGACTTCGAGGAGCTTTTCTCAGAGTCAGAGCAAATCCTCGGCTCCGCACGGAGGATGAAACTTTTCCTTTTATTTCCTTTACCGTCGCTCGAGTTCCTTCATTTCAGTGGAAATTCCACGGAAATGAAGACATTAGATCTCCATAAACCCCTTCAATACCATGTAGCCCTTCTCCTTGTCCTGCACCAGCCTGAACAGGTTATCTAACTCATCTCTGAATCAGTAGAGGAAAGGTTAATCACTTCCACACTCCAGAGACCAGCATCCACCATGGCCTTAATGGTGCCGGTCTCAACGTGCAGCACGGGAGGTCCCCATAAAGAAAAATCAATAAGTCTAAAAGGTGGTACATCATCGGTAAACCTGCCTCTCAGGGTTATAAATATCATAAAAGTGTAACCAAGAACTAATATTTCAGTTAGTGGTGGAGCATCTCTCAGGAACTGGCCGTGTGAGAAGAATGGCTTGATAAAATCTAAGTGTGATACACTTGAGGTGCAGAACATTGGAGATGAGATACAAAAACAAATTCTCAGACGAATTTATCGGCACCAAAGGTATATGCACTCTAAGGGTATTGTAGTTCTCGATAGTGGAAACATCTTATCAAAATTGGACGTGGGGGTAGTTTCCACTTCTATTTTTATTTTTATTTGATTTCTTCTATAGTCTTCGTTTTTTGTGCACTTGTCATTGCAAATGTATGTTCGTTCTATTCTTTTGCAATGAATTGTTCAATTTGTGTTACCAGAACTAGCTATTATCGACAGGTAGATTCTTCTTTCCCCTTAGACTGCAAAAATTTTAGCATCAAAATGACAGAAGCTAGGACTTATAATGTTATTTTTTTCATAGAATGTGAATTCAGCAAACACCAAGGAACAAGCGAAAACCAGTTCTATTATTTTCGGTGAGAAATCATAATACACCTAAACTGTGCTGTGGCAAGCAAGAGACCTTTTGTTAAATCAATTTGAACAACTGACTTCGTCCTCGTTTCCATAAACTTAAGTTAACAAAGATTATGCAAGCAATTATATTCTAAACACTCTTGTATTTTATTGACCATAATTCAATGATCATTTGACCACAATCCTAGAATAGACCCGTGTGCTTGTAATAAAGATGAAGCAAAAAACTTGGCTCGAGAGGCCTGCAGTTTTAAACTCGTACATATTCTTGGAGACATATACGGTATCTTAAGCAGTATACTTAAGTGAATCATCATAAAATGTACTATCAGGTGATTTCTTTTATAGTTCATTTCGTAAATACGACTGCTAGAAATATTGACTGAAGTGCACATAAGGTTATGTTTAATGTAACATCAGGGCCACGTACACTCACTCACACAGACAGACAGACAGACAGACACACACACACACACACACACACACACACACACACACACACACACACACACACACACACACACACACACACACACATTGCTTAAAGATGTCCATCGATTTCGACGATGACATTTCTCCACGTAAATAAAAAAGATAGGAGAGTCGATAGAAGATTTAATCCTGGTGGGTTTGTCAGTGGGCGTGCAGCCCTATGTGCGACCAACAGATGCGGCCACAATGATTGCAAGGGGATCCCCCTGCCTGGGCGGCCGGCTGGCGTCGACGCGTCCGCTTGTCTTCGGCTTTTTGGTTCATTTGTGTAGGTGGTAGAGCCATCATGTCATGATGTCCGCCATCGGTTTCGATCGATGGCCGAAGTCTCTAGTGCTTGTGTTCGGATGTTGTATTTCTTAGGCGACGTCCTGGATGGTCTTTAAATCGTTTGCTCTCACCTACAGTGGATCTAATGCTGTCCATGATTTCCTCATATAAGGTCTTGCGTGGGAGTCGGGTGTCGGACATACGCAAGGTGTGGCCCACCCAGTCCCTGTCTTGACAGCAGGATGACCTCCACAACTTCGATGTTGGCGCGCTCGCGAGTTTTGATATGTGGAGCTCATTGCCACCACTTTTGGCCCTGGATGCGTTGCAGGAAGTTTGTGCGGAAGGACTCCAGTTGCTTGACATGTCTTCTGTACGAGACCCAAGTTTCACAGCTATACAGGAAGACGGGGGAGAGATATCGCTTTGTATGCGGCTATTTTGGTATTGATCCTCAGGTCCCTGTTCAGGGAGACCCTTTCTGCTAGTCTACCAAAGGAGGCAGAGGCAAGGCCAATGTGCCTGTGGGCTTCTTGAGTTAGGTCGCATTTATCACTGAGGAAAAAGCCAAAACAGGGAAATTGCAGCGCATCTTTTAGGGGGGTGGATCTTGTATCTGTATGACTTTTTTTTTTTTTTTTTTTTTTTTTCATTGGTGGTTTGGCCAGCGCGGTTGCACATTTCAGCAATGGCATCCAGGATTTCCTGCAGGTGGATTGGTGAGAAGCTAATATTTGTGGCATCGTCAGCATATTGTAGATCCGGGATATTTTCTTTTGTAGCTTTGGTCTTTGCTTGGTAATTGAGACGTCGACATCAAGGGGCAGGAAGTTGACTCAGGCATTCATTATCCCAGAAAAAAAAAAAAGGAAAAATGATAGGGGCTAGCCCTGCCTGACACCTGACTCCACATAAAAAGGTTTTGATTTGCCCCCCTTGTTCTGGTGACTTGTCCTCTCACCCCCATCGTGAAGTGCGGTAAAGAGTGACAGGAAGGTGGGTGGACAACCAGATTTCTCTAAGATATTTCACAATAATTGCCTGTTAACAGTGTCGAAGGCCTTTGTTAGATCTATGAAAACCATATACATCGGTGTTCGTGGGACTTTTCTTGAATATTTCTTGCCACAATGACGGTGCTGTGCTCCTTCCTAAACCCGCATTTTATTTCAGGGAGAACTAAGTCTATTACATGACTTAGTAATCTAGCAAGTATATGCCTGGCAAGAACTTTGCCTGCTGAAGACAGCAAGGAGGTCCCGCGACTGTTGCCAACATATAGCAATGTCTTCTTTCTTTTTGGAGATATTAGTGATGTCAGCGTCTTTCCATTGCTGAGGGACACATTTGGCTTCCCAACCAGCTGCAATGATGATGTGCATGCAGTTTAAGATTGCTTCCCCACCATAATTGAGTATTTCGGCAGGTATGACATCATGGCCAGTTGCCTTGTTGTTCTTCAGACCGTCTAATGAATTGTTGATTTCGTCTAGGTTGGTTGAGAGTCGAGTTTAGGTGGGAGGGCGACGCGGAGTGATGTGCTTTTGGGCGTATCCTAAGGTTTAATTTGGTACGCACGAGGCAATGACCTGTCATTCCATTTCCATCTTTCATTGCACGCGTGATGAGAACGCCATTGAGGTCCCTCTGGTAGTCGAGGAGGTTCCATTGGTTAGATCACGGAGTCCTAGTATTTCAGGTTGGAAGAACAAGGTTCGTTGGGATAACAGATCTTCTATTGTTTCGATTGAGTTGAGTGGAAGACAAGGTAGGCTCGGCTACACACCCGTAAATGTATCGGAGTCAGGCAATGTTTGGGTCACCTTTACTAGATCCGGCTCCATGCTGGGTAGGCGGTGCGGATCCTAAAGAGGGCTGCCCAGCCACCCTGGGAGCTGGCAAACTTGTTTACTATCTCCTAGTCCCGGCTCGCCATCCACCATTACCCCAGAGGCGCTACACGTGCAGAGCAGGGCTAAGGGATGTCGGTTTCTCGAGACCCACCCCTACCTCCCTTACTCCATCGCCGTGGGAGGACAACAAAGATGAAAAGCGGAAAGAACATGTATAGTAGGGTAATAAAGGTCGTGAAGAGAAACTTGCGCAAGAGATGCTTACAGTAGGGGAAGGGTTAACGAAACCTTAGCCCACTATATTGGCGTTCCAAAGTTGGGTTGGTGGCAAAGGACAGTCCAAGA
>NC_134796.1:9600826-9608326 GCF_046742065.1 Oratosquilla oratoria | reverse complement strand
CAATTAGATAAGGAAATAATAGAGGAAAATTACAGTATTCAGTGGCTTACTCATTCGTAATCTCATCAACCATAATTCCATAGACCGCTTAAAAATGTCATCATACCGTTGCGGTTGTCACTTCATGTACATTTCAAAGTTGATTGGATTATATCATATTCAAACAAAGCACTTTTTGCATCCCCTCATCCTCTTTGGTTGTAGGGAATAAAATCGTTAAAATATTTCAACCCTGCATGACCTTGAATAAAGACATCTAACACTAGCCAGAACAATCTTCTTAAACGAGCCAATTTCGGCACAACTTGGGTCATACAATACAAGTTACATAAATCCATGGACCGGAAGCTAGAACAAGCCTTTTTCAACTATAAAACACAAGCTGCGGCCAGACTGTATATTTTAAGAACATAAGAACATAAGAATGAAGGAGACTGCAAGAGACCATAAGGCCTACACTAAGCAGCTCCGTATCCATCACCACCTGTCATCCCCATCCATAAAGTTGTCTAATCGTTTCTTAAAACAACTGATAGTTTCAGCGCTTACTATATAGTTACTAAGTTTATTTCATTCGTCGACCACCCTATTAGTAAACCAATTCTTGCCTATTTCCTTCTTAAATCTAAATTTGTCCAGTTTAAATCCATTACTGCGAGTCCTGCCTGTTGTTTTAATATAATGACCTTGTTTGCATCACCCTTGTTAAAGCCTTTGATCCACTTGAACACCTCTATTAGATCACCCCGCACTCTGCGTCTTTCCAGAGAGTGTAAGTTAAGGTGCCTAAGCCTCTCTTCGTAAGGCAAATTTCTGAGTTCATGTATCATTGTGGTCATTTTTCTCTGTACTGATTCTAGAGAATTTATGTCCATTCTGTAGGACAGAGACCAAAAATGTACCGCATAGTCAAGGATGGGTCTAACTATTGCTAGATAGAGTTTGAAAATTACCTCTGCACTTCTATTCGTTACCGTCCTAGCAATGAAACCTAATGCTCTGTTAGCTTTATTCCTGGCGCTAATGCACTGTTTCCTGGTTTTAAGGTCCGGACTCACTAGAACTCCCAAGTCTCTCTCGCACTCAGGTTTCTCTAAAAGCGTGTTATCTAAGCTGTATCTATTTTCGGGGTTGTGTATTCCTACGTTTAACACGCTACACTTAGAGATATTGAAGTTCATTTGCCATTTCACCGACTATGTGAACAATTTGTTAAGATCATCCTGCAGAATCTCTGCATCGTCTCGTGACCTAATTAGGCGTCCTATTTCAGTGTCGTCCGCAAATTTACTAACATCACTATTTATCACATCCTCTAAGTCGTTAATGTACATAATGAACAACAAGGGACCCAAAACCGAGACCTGGGGGACCCCACTAGTGACATTGATCCACCTAGATTTTACCCCATTTATGATGACCCGCTGTTTTCTGTTACTAATCCAAGCTCTAATCCATTCTAATACTTTTCCTCCTATCTCATGGGCTTTGATTTTATTTAGTAGTCTCTGGTGTGGCACTTTGTCGAACCCTTTGCTGAAGTCAAGGTAAACATCGTAATTATCATTGTTATCTGACGCCTTATATACTTTAGTGTAAAAGGATAGAAGATTAGTCACACATGACTTACCCTTGAGAAACCATGCTGTGTATCAAGAATTAGATTATGTCTTTCGATGTGTTCTTTGAGTCTACTATTACTGATTCAAGCATTTTTCCTATAACCGATGTCAAACTGATTGGCCTGTAGTTGCATATAGACGATCTATCTCCGTTCTTAAAAACAGGAACAGCGTTTGCCTGCCTCCAAGCAGTAGGCACAAAGCCAGCGTCTACCGATTTATCAAATATTTCAGTTAACTGGTCACAGATTTCAAATTTACACTCCTTAACCCATTCAACTCCGATGACAAGATGTCTTGTCATTTGGTCAAATAAAACAAAAAATCATAATAAAACAACAAAATGTTTGATGATCAAACAGCACCAGAAAAATATGACGTCGTCAGTCCTCCTCTTCGAGGAGGAGGACTGACGACGTCATATTTTTCTGGTGCTGTTTGATCATCAAACATTTTGTTGTTTTATTATGATTTTGTTTTATTTGACCAAATGACAAGACATCTTGTCATCGGAGTTGAATGGGTTAAGCATTCTCGGAATAGTTTCGTCAGGACCCGGGGATTACCCTGGGGGGGTGGTCGAGGGGTGGGGGGGGGTAGGGGAACCTCCTGGCCAGCACGGTCTCGCGAGGAGCTCCATCGAGACCGCCGAGGTTTTTTTACCTCGTTCTCCTTTCCTGGTTCTGTGTTAGGGTCTTGTGTTCGTATCTCGTCTCACACGATTTGGCAACATGTGGCTACAACAACTAGCTTCCCACCCCTATCTCCCTTCCTCTCTTATCCTACCCCCACTCTCTTTCTCTCTCTCTCTCTCTCCCTCTTCCTCTTCTTCCTCTCTTCTCTCTCCTTTCTACTTGTGATTAAAACGCGTCTTTATGACGCCTCGCACGACTTGACAACATATGGCTACTGCGACTAGATTCCCTCCCCTCCCTCTCTCTCTCTCTCTCTCTCTCTCTCTCTCTCTCTCTCTCTCTCTCTCTCTCTCTCTATCTATCTCTCCTTTATCTATCTTCCTCTCTCTCTCTCTCTTTTCTACTTATGATACAGTAACACGGTTTTATCTAATACTTCTCCCTCTCTCTTCTCTCCCACCTCTCTCTCTCTCTCTCTCTCTCTCTCTCTCTCTCTCTTTCTACCTTTTCTCTCCTTTCTACTTCTGATACAGCACACACGATTTGATTTCATGCCTAACGATGAGTCGATACGAGGGGATGCAGAGACGCGAAGAGAAGAACCTCTGAGGTGAAGAGTTCTGTAAGAAGGAATAAGACTTGGCAACGGTTCTGTAAGAAGGAATGAGACTTGGCAACAGTGGCTGAGGAGGTCCGTGAGGGACCACACAGTCTTGACGTGAGGCAAGACACTTAGGCCGATAGGCGCTAAGGTCCCCCAAGTAACCTTTCAACAGTAGTCAAGTGATTTGATTCAATTAAGCCTTAAACTAGCTTAGTATAGCCACCGCTCCCGTGTTAAGTAAAGTGACTGGCACTAGCTACACCTGAAACAAGAAACAATAAAGTACTACGTCATGAATTGGAGGGAAAGTCGAATTAAATTGAATAGAATTATTCTACGCTAACCTGTATAGATATGAACTGTGAATGGGGTAACATACACATGGAGGGAAGAGAGAGAGAGAGAAAGGGAGAGAGAGAGAGAGAGAGAGAGAGAGAGAGAGAGAGAGAGAGAGAGAGAGAGAGAGAGAGAGAGAGAGAGAGAGAGAGAGAGAGAGAGAGAGAGAGAGAGAGAGAGAGAGAGAGAGAGAGAGAGAGAGAGAGAGAGAGAGAGAGAGAGAGAGAGAGAGAGAAAGAGAGTGAGTGAGTGAGTGTTACATTGGTGTGGAGGCGTGTCGGCCCTAAGCCGCGGTAGCCTAGTACCTGAAGACCAGTTTTATGGCGAGACGCGCTATTAGAGGCCTGAACTTCTTCTGCAGGTAAAGAACGTTAAAACTTCTTCGCAGAGGATAGAAAGGAAGAGGCAGCAGACACACGCCTTCGTGTTCTGCATCGGCCACTTGTTTGTGAAGTCCAAAACAGTCTTCTTCATTTTTTTTTTGTCCCGTTTTCGTTAGTCTTCCAGACGGATTTCTGCTCGTTATAGTACAGGAGGAAGAAGATTGAATTATATTGTGGTAAAAATGAAATTCTATGTATGTATGAATGTATGTATGTATGTATGTATGTATGCATATATGTATGTATGCATATATGTATGTATATATGTATGTATGTATATATGTATGTATGTATGTACCTATGTATGTATGCATGTGTGTATGTATGTATGTATGCATGTACGTATACATGTATGCATGTGTATGCATACATGTATGTGCGCGTGTATGTATACATGTATGCATGTGTACTTGTATGTATGTAGGCATGCACACATGTTTGTATTCTTAATGTTTGGCCTCGCCAAAATTCAATAATAAGTGACAAGTGTTCATTTGCTAATTAATTAACAAAGGGCCTAATTTTGACATTATGATAACCCAGGTTCTTGCTCGTTGTGCAACTGTAACTAATTGTGAGTATGCAATATTGGCCAAAGATACCTTGCCAGGCAGCTTTTTAGTTTTCCTTCAGCTGGTGGAGTTGCCCAGGCCTGTGTTTCGAGGTATCATCTAGTACCTGGGTTTTCATATCTTTGGCGGAATTCTTTTGGGCAACTGTACAAACAAAGACGCGGCCATGGTTCTCTTCCGCACAGTTTCCAGGGAAATTATACATTTTCGAGAGTGTGTCATTCCATGCCTCCTAACAGATCGAGGCACTCGCTATTGAATAGATTACCTGTACATACATATACCAAGGCTTTTTCCCCCTTACAAGGGAGGTAGCCAAAAAGGGAAAGGCATAAAATCATTTCCACCTATTCCATCCCTGAATACACTCCACACCCCTCCACCCTCCCTCTTATCTGAGCACCTCCTGGATGACGGGTCATCCCTGCACCTTGTCCACTGCCCTGGGTCAGAAGCAGTGTCGCAAGACACAGCACATCCACAGCAAGGCCGCTTCATTAAATCGGCGACCCCCCCTCTCCGTCCCCCCATTGCATAAAAGGAGAGGACGGGGAGAAATCCATTCGGGCTGCGTCAACTTTTGCTCACACATTACCTGTAGCTGAATAAAATCCCCTGGCGACAGCGGACTGCGTTTACTAATAGTGTGGTCAACGAATGGAATAGACTTAGTAACCATGTCGTGAGCGCTGAAACTATAAGTTGTTTTAAGAAACGATTAGACAACTTTATGGATGGGGATGACAGGTGGTGATGGATATGGAGCTGCCTAGTGTAGGCCTTATGGTCTCATGCAGTCTACTTCATTCTTATGTTCTTATGTTCTTATTCAACAAGAACCCACTGTGTTGGATAAGAAGAAATGAAATAAATGATATCCATATATTTCGATCACGGACTGTGATCCTCTTCAGTGGAATACGTATTCCACTGAAGAGGATCACAGTCCGTGATCGAAATATATGGATATCATTTATTTCATTTCTTCTTATCTAACACAGTGGGTTCTTGTTGAATTTTACGAATGTGTTACGACATTACTTTGTAGTTATGTTCTTATGTTAAGATAAGTGTCCTCCGATGTGGAAGGGGAGAAGAAGAACTGTTGACCCGGCGGTTTACTGATGTAGTCCTTTGTCCGGTGAATTTTCAATTCACGAGAACTAATCCATCCCAAGCAATTTCTGCAAATCGAGACTTAGAGCCTTGGTAAGAAAGCCATACTGGCTACGAACGAAGGCAGTCGTACAACAAATGTGTCCTTCGCAAGGGCAAACGGGAAGGTATTGTTGCGTCGTAGCAAAGAAAAACTAAATAAATTCAAGCGACAAGAATTTGAACAGGGCTCCAGCGGTTTAATTTTTTATACTATTCAGGTGTGCTAGTCACACCCGAGAAGAGCAGGAGGCGATCAGTTCAGCTCCAGAACTTGAACTGAGGCATGGTTGGTGGTGTCTGGAAATTTCACCCACTTCTGGCTGGCAGCTTTCATCACACCTCGAACGCACAAAAACAAAAGTACGTTCCTTTACTTCCACCGCATCTAAATGCAATTTGTCATCATGCTCTGCTCTGCTATGAGTCATTTATTGTGATATAAGGTGTGTGCATCATAATACAATTTCTTTCTTTCAATTTCTGCGGTAAAAGTGCAGGAAATGTTTGAGAATGTTCAACAAAGGCAACCAAAGGCACTCTTGTATGAAAAGCCTGAAAACTCAGATGGGGGGGGGGGGAGTCTACGAATTGCGTAACATTGAGACTGTGGTAGGATACTATCATTGTTTTTAATATCATTATAATGGCCATTACTTCTTCCGGTAGTAATGCTTGTAGTAGCAGTAGTAGTAATAGCAGCAGCAGCAGCAGTTAGTAGTAGTAGTAGTAGTAGTAGTAGTAGTAGTAGTAGTAGTAGTAGTAGTAGTAGTAGCAGTAGTAGTAGTAGTAGTAGTAGTAGTAGTACAAGTAGCTGTCTTAGTAGTGACCAAATGGATAGTAAACTAACCTATTTGAAAAAGTTTGATATCCTTTTGTTGCGGGACAAAATTCTCTCAACTGAATAAAATAGCCTCTCAGCAGCTAAAGAAAACGACCAAAACCTTAAAACGCAGCGGAAAGAAGAAGAGAAATCTAACTGGTTGCATAAGCAAAGATCATTGGTGAACCCTAGGAAGCTTCATAAATAAAGCTTGCTGTCTCATCTTTCCTGCAAGCTCAATTAGAATACAGAAGCCGAGAATACAATACAACCCCACTTTGTGGTGATGTATTACTTTATGTATTTGTTGTTCGGATAATGCAAGGACATTTGACTCAGTCAAGGTATGAATTACTGGGCATTTGTAACATGAGGCTGCCTGACATATTATATGACAAAAATGCTAATGAGTTGCGGTGTTCAGACGGGTTGTATGACAGTTGTATCTTGTTCACCTTAAGAAATTTTGCTCGATTCTAATTTTTTTTTCTTTTCTTTTTTTCCAACGCGGTGGCACGCCGTCGTGGTTGGTAGAGTTAAGCGATGGAAAAAAATCCCAAACAATTTTACCTTTTCAGACTTCACCATTAAACATCCAAAGCTCACTGTTCTCGCGTCTTCTTTTTTTTTTCTTCTTCTTTTATTCTTCTTCTTTTTCTTTTTCTCTCTTCTTTTTCTTTCTTCTTTTATCCTTTCTCTTCTTCTTTGGCTTCTTCTTTTGCTCCTTCTTCTCCATCTTTTTTTTTTTTTTGTACTTCTTGTTCTTCCATTTTATTTTCTTCTGAGTCTTCGTCTGGTTCATCAACATTTTTCTTTGAACATCTTATTCGTCTTATTCATCTATCGATCTTTTTATTCATCTTCTCCATCTCCTTCATCTTCTTATCTTATTCCTTCTCTTCTTCTTCCTCTGTTTCTCATTTCTCTTCTCCAACATCTTCCTCTTTTTCATATTCTTCTTCCTCCTCTTTTCTTCCATCTTCCTCCTGTTCTCTCCTTCTTCTTCATCTTCTCCTTCCTTTTGTTCTTCGTCTTCTTCTTCGACTTGAGGACTGACCTAGACAACATATTTTGAGCTGCGCACATCCACGCAAACAAAGGTTATGTCCTTTACCGCAAGAGTAGGTAGTGGTTGTGGAGGAGGACGTAGAGGAGGAGGAGGAAGAGGAGGACGTGGAGGAGGAGGAGGAGGAGGAGGAGGAGGAGGAGGACGTGAAGGAGGAGAACGAGGGGGAGTGACATATTGCCGATAACCATCTCATCTCTCTTCGGAGTCAATGTGACACCGAATAGATGGAATCATAGAAGTGATATAAAAGAAGTGGTAGCAGAAGAGGAGGGATAGGAGAAGTTACAAGTCATCAGCATCT
>NC_134796.1:9535826-9595826 GCF_046742065.1 Oratosquilla oratoria | reverse complement strand
GGCAGGATTCGAACCCGGACCACCGTAGTGACAGTCGGGGACTCTACCAACCGTGTGTGTGTGTGTATATGTGTTTGTGCGTATGTCTGTGTGCGTGTGTTGCGTGTACGTGTGTGTGTGGGTGTGCGTGTGTGGGCATATATGTGCGCATTCAGGGAATAATATGTAACAGTTGCCAGTTTCACTGGAAACCCGCTGACTCACAATAGCCGGCAACGCTCCTACCTCTATAGATCTCTCTGGAAAGGTACATCATGAGATGTTATCGATTCCAACGATGCATATGAAGCATCGCGTCATACTACCCGGCTCTTTGCCATCCACAGCAACACGAGTCGAAGTAGGAGTGGCGAGGTCAGGGAGGAGGAGGAGGAGGAGGAGGAGGAGGAGGAGTGAGAGCATTAGGAGTAAAGCAATTATTCTTCAGGTGATGTTTATGGGGTGGGTGATGAAACGTGACGAAGGAGAAAGAAAGAATTGAAAGGAGAGGGGGGGGAAATGTTGGAGGAGGTGGAGGAGAGGGAGGGGAGGAAGAGGAGGGGAGGAAGAAGAGGAGGAGTAGGAAGAGAAAGAGGAAAAGGAGGATGAGGAAGGGTAAGGAAGGGGGCAGAAACAGGGATGGGGAGGTTGGAGGAAGAGATTGAGGAGGAAAAAGAGGAGGAGGAAAAAGAGGAGGAGGAGAAAGAGGAAGAGGAAGAGCTGGAGGAGGAGAGAGGAGGAGCAAGAAAGAGAAGAGGGAAGGGGAGGAGAAAGAGGACGACGAAGAAAAGGTAAAGGGGAGGAGGAAGAGTTGGAGGAGGAAGAGGAGGAGAAGCAAGAAATTGAAAGAGGAAGAGGAGGAAAGAGGACTACGAGGAGAAGGTTAAAAGAGTAGGAGGAAGTGAAAAAGGAAGAGGTGGAGGAAGAAGAGGTGGAGGAAGAGGAGGAGGAGGAGAAGGAGGAGGAGGAGAAGGAGGAGGAGGTTGAAGATAAGGAGAGAGAGACGGACGAAGAGGCGGTGGAAGAGGTCGAGGGGTAGGAGGTGGAAGAGGAAGAGGAGGAGGAAAATGAGGAGAAAGAGAACGACGAGGAAGGGGGGGGGGAAGAGGAGTAAGAGGTGCAGAGGGAAGAAGAGGTGGAGGAGGAGGAGGAGGAAGAAGAAGAGGAGGAAGAGGAGGAGGAGGAGGAGAGTATTAAGATAATTAGAAGGTGCAAACCATTGAAGCTTGTGGTTGGTCAGTGTCTGAGAAAAAATCAAGGGTCCATTTTTGAATGTTCATAAAAGCAACAGGTGGTGGAGGAGGAAGAGGAGGAGGAAGAGGAGGAGGAGGAGGAAGAGAGAGAGAGAGAGAGAGAGAGAGAGATGAGGAGGAGGAGGAGAAGAAGGAGGAGGAGAAGAAGGAGGAGGAGGAGGGGGAGGGAGAGGAGTAGCTAGTATCCTGCGGACACTCATGTCTAGAGTATCTGATAGTATCAGACACTTCCATAAGCGTCTGGGGTTTCTGAATAAACGCAATAGACGAAAAATATTTATTTATTTATCCACTTATTTCTTTATATATTTATTTGTATTTTGAATCGAGGGTCAGGGGAGAAATTATGTTAAAGGATCTAAAGTAAAAGAACTATAAAGCAATTACACACACACACACACACACACACACACACACACACACACACACACACACACACACACACACACACACACACACACACACACACACACACACACACACACACACACACACACACACACACACACGCACACACACACACACAGACACACACACACAGACACACACACACACACACGCACACACACGCACATACGTACACGCACTCACGCGCAAATACACCTTTACACACGCATACAGGCATACACACGCGAGCATATATGCAAATGCACAATAGACGCCTTGAATACTTGTATGATAGATCGAGATTAAAGGTCAAACTGATGGCAATTGGAGATATCCATATATATCGATCACAGACTGTGATCCTCTTCAGTGGAATACGCATTCCACTGAAGAGAATCACAGTCTGTGATCGAAATATATGGATATCGTCTACTTCATCTCTTTTTATCCAAAACGGTGAGTCTTTGTTGAATTTTACGAATGTGTTACATTACTTTGTAGTTATATATATATATATATATATATATATATATATATATATATATATATATATATACAGACTATAAATATATATATATATAAAAATATATATATATATACAGTATATATATATATATATGATATTTATATATAACTACAAAGTAATGTCGTAACACATTCGTAAAATTCAACAAAGACCCACCGTGTTGTATAAGATGAGATGAAGTAGACGATATCCATATATATCGATCACAGACTGTGATCCTCTTCAGTGGAATACGTATTCCACTGAAGAGGATCCCAGTGACTAGAGATACATTTTTATCAACCACAATGCACTTTAATTCTAAACCATCAACCTCAGAAGAACCGTGGAGGCACATGCAGAAATTAAAACGTGGTACGCCAGAGGACTCGAACCAACGGCTAGCACGTTACCAGTGCTTGTAGCGACTTAACCACTACACCATCTCTCTTGATGGTGTAGTGGTTAAGTCACTACAAGCACTGGTAACGTGCTAGCCGTTGGTTTGAGTCCTCGGGCGTACCACATTTCAATTTCTGCATGTGCCTCCACGGTTCTTCCGAGGTTGATGGTTTAGAATTAAAGTGGATTGTGTGTGTGTGTGTGTGTGTGTGTGTGTGTGTGTGTGTGTGTGTGTGTGTGTGTGTGTGTGTGTGTGTGCGTGTGTGTGTGTGTGTGTGTATGTTAACCTAAGATTATTTGTCTATTCATAGTATTCAAGAAGTTATCAACACTTGTTTGGTTATGCTTCTTACTCTCCAGTTTCCATCCTTGGCTTAAAATTCATGCGTGTATATTTGTGTGTGGGGGTTGGTCATGTCGCAACGTGCATATAATCATTTTGTCTCGATTCATGAGTTTACATATTGTGTCCGCGTAAGACTACGTGCCAGGAGAGTTAATGGAGCTTAATCAATGTCTGGTGCACAATATTTGTCCATTATTCTTCTGTACAAGGACCGTTAAGCCTTGAAGTAGCGGGCGTGCATAGCTCTTTAAGGTTTTCGATGGTTACATTAAGTAACTATCAACGTTCAGCTCTATTGACTTTCAGTATTCAGCATTGAATGAGTTTATTCTGAGTAAAACAATTATTCAGGAGATGTTTATGGTAATGAGGGTTCTTTCGACATCGGAATGTCCTGTCTGAGCTGGAGAAGACTGTCGTTAGTTTCATGACGTGATAAAAAACGCAAAAACAAAGATACGGTGGTTCCCTGTGAGCGTGTCTAGGTTGTATATCACGTACATACACGCGTATATGCATACAGTTATATAAGCACATTAATCTACCCAAACTTTTTTTTTTTTTTTTTTTTTTTTTTTTTTTTTTTTATTAAACTTCTCGTTCATCGAACAAGTACCACAGCGACCAGTAGAAAATCCTGGTAACAGCCAGAATAAAGTTATAAGAAATTCCGTATATAGGAAAGGGGTACATGTCTTTAAAAACTTTTGTATATTGATCATTCGTATGCTTAAGCAAGACTGGCGCTGTGGTTGGCCATTTTCTGTAATACTTCTTTTCGTACAATCGAAGCATATGCCTTTCGTACAAAGAAAAATGTTCTCACTTTTTCTTTTTCGTATCTTCGAATCCTCGTATATCGGAATTTCGTATACCTGGGATTCCATAAATCTAATTTACAAAGAGGTTTGATTGAAGTAGGTTGGCGCCCATTCCTTGCTAAAGGAGAGGGTATCTCTTCCGGAAGTACCGAGAATGGAGTAAATAAACATAGGAGAGGTTTATTAAAGATTTATGCATGAATAAAAAAACGAGGGATGAAGGACATCCATAAGGTTATATACCCACGTACAATGGTCACTTCAAAATTATTCCCAATTCCCGAATATAAAATTGTCGCTGTCCATGGTAACTTTATGCCTTTATTCTGGTTGCAGTCAGGTGATTATATTCAAACAAGGCAAGCGCGTTGTGCTGAAAAAATATTAACCACATCTTTTTCTAACCGCATTGTAATTGCATTTAAATACAATTGGCACCTTTAAAAAACGCCTACATAACTATAGTCCAACCCCAATCTAACTTATTTCTCTGCATCGTTAGCTCATACATTTCATTCAAGTAATTGGTCCTAACTATCGATCACGAGTCCAACACATGATCCAAGACCATGGTGAATCACACACACACACACACAAACACACACACACACTCACACAAACACACATACACCTCATCTCAATTCGCAATTTCTTTCGGAGTGCTTAAGATATCAGCAGCGTTTAGGAAATCCTTGGTTTCATTTCCGTTCCAACGAGAAGATGGTCTATTTTATCATCTTGCGTGAGGTGAGAGTCGTGTTGAGTCGAGTGATGGTTTTTTAATAGCTCCTTTTTTGTGGGTGACATGTCAACCATCTAAACAGTTTAGTTTTTGTCACACCAACGTTAAGAGTCGAGGTCTACGCTCCTCGTTGTTCCAATCGTGATGTATCACAGAGTTCTCTTATAAGAGAGCGTCTTGGGTATGTTAAGGAACAGGTGTGTCGTTTTGTAGATGATGATGCGTGTGATGCATTGTTTAGCGCCTGTGGTGTTGCATATTTCTCTGATAATCTCCTTGTTTGTATTGTCGTCAGTGGACATACAGGTTTTTGTCGTATAGCTCGATTGTCTCGCCTAGGGAGGCTGTGTTTGTCGTGTCGTCTTGCTGATTACATCTCTCATTTACATGTCTTTTGATTACACAAAGTATTTTGGTGTTGCTGTGTTTATTGAATCAGGCGTTCTGATTACACTAGGCTTAGTGTAATTGTACCCTTAAATCCTGCATTGGATACTGTGAGGTGTATGTCCGGGAAGGAGAAGGACCTATTATTAGTCTCCTCAAAAATAACCCAAGATACCCGCGACATCGATGACTCACTGTTTGAGACCTTGTAGTTCTTGAATGTCTTTGGTGTGTAGGATGATGTCATCGAAATAGCGGCACTAGAGAAAGGGTAAGAAACTAGGATCTCCCATTTGGTAGTTTCCATGAAGAAATTAGCGAACAGTACTCCAAGAGAATAAAGCTATTTAAAAGGTATATTGTTGCGTACGCACACGCGCGCGTCTGTGTGTATGTGTGTTTGTGTGAGTGTGTGTGTATGTGTTTGTGTGTGTGTGTGATTCACCATGGTCTTGATTACGTGTTGGACTCGTGATCGATAGTTATTAACTTCCCGGATGAGAGCTCAGAACTCGTTTGTGTGTGCTTGAGTATGTGTGTGTGTGTGTGTGTGTGTGTGTGTGTGTGTGTGTGTGTGTGTGTGTGTGTGTGTGTGTGTGTGTGTGTGTGTGTGTGTGTGTGTGTGTGTGTGTGTGCGTGCGTGTTTGTTATTATACTTATACGGCTCATTAGGTTAAACAGTATGATATAATAACCGATTTTCTTAAACCTGAATCGAGGCAATGCAGTCCGGTTCTGCTCTGTCGCAAGACTCAAAATGGTGATCCACGGTTTTTCGGGGAACTCATTATCATACCGGTTTGACCTTGTTGTCCTTGCCACTGATTATTTACATTTTGTTTTCTAGTGTTTCGTTTGATCTATCTCCCTTGGTAACTCTTCAGTTTCCTCTGAGTCTCCGTTGACATCTTTCGACCACCACCACTACCAACAGCAAAAGCAACAACAACGACAATAAGAGAAACAACAACAACAGCAAGACAGTAACGACAACAACAGCAAGACAGTAACGACAACAACAACGACGACAACGACAACAACAACAATATCAACAATAACCACAATAGCAACAACAACAACAATAACATTTGCACCACTTGAACCAGCACCAATACCACTGCCGCAACCAACACCACCACCACTGTACGAGCCAAAAGAATATCATCCGGCAAATGTAATACTTGTCGAGTCAATCATGTTAACAAAGACTATGATCAATCATATGTGAAGGTATACTCTATGCAAATTCCTTCTCGTCCAATCCTTGTATGCAATCTTCCCTGCCATGTTGCATTCTTCGTTTTCTGACTATATCCTGAAATTGGTAAGACTTGTTTCAAACGTATCGACTTTTCGCCGTCCGGCGTCCACGACACGACGTGGTGTTCTCAAATAACCATGGGTGTCTACTGACGTTTTCTCACATCACAACCACGGTCACGTGTGAAAGCGTCCATAGATACCCATGGTTATTTGAGAGCACGGCGTCATGTCGTGGACAGCGCACGGCGAAAAGTCGATACGTGTGAAAGTTTCCTATCGCGCCGCCCCCATGGATAGGGACGCTCAAAAATCAGACAGACAGACAGACAGAGAAAGACAGACAGGCAGACAGACAGACAGACAGACACAGACAGACAGACAGACAGACAAACAGGTTGCTTCACTTTGGTGTGACGTCATATCGTCCCGAGTTTCACCGCCCATCTGCCGAGGGATCTAGCAGCATTGCATAAGCAGGTCTCCTCCACACCTCAACTGCAGAGCGGCCATTTTGATAAAGTGTGGAGGCCATTTTGAAGGAATTTTCTTACTTTTCTTTATTATATATATTTTTTTCTAGTTTGTCTCCTTAACCACTTGCAATACGGTGGCGCACTGTACAGATTCACTTATAAGAACCAATATTTGACCTTGCAAATACCGCTTTGAGTCAACATTTATTGTATCAGTATATTGTGTCACTGATAATGACCTTGTAAAGGTCGCCTAGAGTTAGTTTTATTGTGTCAGTGATACTAATCCTCTAAAGGACAGTGATTCTTTTAATCTGAGTAAAATGACAATGGCCTTGTAAAAGCTGCTTTAAGTCAGTATCTATAATGCAAGAAAGGATGCATTATTCTGTCAGCAACTATTTTTATTCCGAGTAAAATGACAATAGCCTTGTAAAGGCCGCTTTGAAACCGTATCTATAATGCAAGAAGGGATGTTTAATTCTGTCAGCAACTATTCTTATTCTGAGTAAAATGACAATGGCCTTGTAAAGGCCGCTTTGAAACCGTATCTATAATGCAAGAAGGGATGTTTAATTCTGTCAGCAACTATTTCTATTCTGAGTAAAATAGACGTTGTCTCTTCTTTGGCAGAATGGCAAGGGCTGGGATACCTCCGGCCGAATGGCTGCCACTGTTCTTCTAGTCGGCGCCTTTGTCGTCACGGTAATCCTCAACGGCCTCGCCGCCACAGGAATCGGTAAGGTCTTCGTCACCGTCTACAATTTCCTCCTCCTCCTTTACCCCCTTTATTCCTCATTCACTTTCTCCTCCCTTTTTTTTTTCTCTCTTATATTACCCTTCGCCCCTCCTATTTCTCTTTCTTTCTCTCATTCCCTCTCTCTATCTCTCCACCCCACCCTCTCTCTCTCTTTCTCTTGATGTTATATATATATATATATTATATATATGTATATATATATATATGTATATATATACATATATATATATATATATATATATGTGTGTGTGTGTGTGTGCGTGTGTGTGTGTGTGTGTGTGTATGTATGTATCTATTGGTATGTGTATGTTTAATTAATTGTATGTACTTAATTGTAGTGTTTGGGGTTGGAGCTATTTTCACGGGATCAAGTCTCTCTACCTCCATGTGTACGTGTGTGTATGTACGTGTATGCGTGCATGTGTGTGTGTGTGTGTGTGTGTGTGTGTGTGTGTGTGTGTGTGTGTGTGTGTGTGTGTGTGTGAGTGAGTGAGTGAGTGAGTGAGTGAGTGAGTGAGTGAGTGAGTGAGAGAGAGAGAGAGAGAGAGAGAGAGAGAGAGAGAGAGAGAGAGAGAGAGAGAGAGAGAGAGAGAGAGAGAGAGAGAGAGAGAGAGAGAGAGAGAGAGAGCGAGAAAGACAGTGTGTATGTCTCTACTATTCTGCAGATGTAGCGACTACTGTCCCCTAGAGAGCCTTGGTATCATAATCATGAACATCGTGAAAGCAAGAAAAAAAATTAATTCAAACACTCGGGGGGGGGGGGTCGGCTTTTAGTCTCATTTGGAGGTTAGAATCGTGCTCAGACGTTGTCGTGTTCAGGTACATAAATATCTTTTTGGGGTTTTTGAGGAAACAAATTTCCTATCGCTTTCTTACAGCCCTCCACGTCTACTGCTAACAGCCAACGACCGCAGTCTTTTCTTCTCTCTTTTCCCTTCTCCTCCTCCTCATCCACCTCCTCCTCCTCCTCCTCCTCTTCCTCTTCCCCTATTCTTCTATCTCAGTTTCTCCTCTTGTACTTCACTTCCTTCCCGTGGTGTGATTCTTCTGCCTTCTTGTCCTCTCATCATCTGCTACCTCAATCCTCTTCTGCTTTACTTCTCTCTTCTCCTCCCCTTTTCTTTCTTCCTCTTCGTCTCCTCCTCCTCCTGCTCTTCCCCATCCCTCCTCCTTCTCATCTCCTCCCCCTCTTCCTTATCTTGTTTCTTTCTTTGTCTCCTCTTACTTCTTCTCCTTTACTTTTTTCTCCTTATCCCCCTTTTCCTCCTCCTTATCATCCTCCTCCTTCATCCCCTTCTCCTCCTCCTCCTCCTTCCTCCCCCTTCTCCTCCTCCTCCTCCTCCTCATTATTCTTCCTTTTCCTCCTCTTCTTCCCCATTCTCCTCCTCGTCGTCTTCCTTCTGCCCCGTCATCTTCCCCACTAGAGTTGGTCGGCTGGGTGGTGGGGGTGGGTGGGGGTAGGGATGGTTAGCTCAACACGCAAAAGGACCTCAAATGAGGTTCCCCGGACCTGGAGAACCAAGTTTTCGCAACAGAATCTAAATTTAGAAATCTGAACTCCCAGTCTCAGTATACGGCGGGTTTCAACCAAGGCAATAAACAGCTAAACAAGTCGACAGTTAAACAATAAAACTATTAAATGAACAAGAGAATGAATAGATAAGTATATAAATAAATAGATATCATTGCTGATAGTATGATACGCCCTTGTAAATTCACCATACATTGAGGATGGAAAAATATAATGTATGCAAGATATTGCAAGGCAGTAAGTCTTAACTGAGGGTAAAGTTATCACGCTCTGGGGGTAGAAATATTACATGACAGTAGGTAATTGTATCATAACGGAAATTTGAGTATTAACTCTGTAAATCGTAATATTTGGTTACCCTTGCCACTATAATTGCAATTTCTTTTTAATTATATTTTATCATTTATATAGCTTTCTCTGTAAAGATGTTTTTTATTTTTATTTTTTCTATCTTTATATTGGCTATACATTTTTTATTACAGATATTTTATTTTCTTATAAAATCTTATTGTATGCAGTGCCTTTTTCTTTGAAGTGTTTTTCATTTTCTTGTTTTGTTTTTTCTTTGTGCCTCTATGTTGTCTATAATTTTTGTAAGAATGATTTTTAAAAGAATCAAGGTAAAAGGGTAGATTTGTAACAGACAAAAGATCTGCGATAAACACAGTTATGTGTAGAAAGCTGATGACCTATCCTCAGCTGTCAAACTTGTTATAACTTGTTATTATATATTTTTCTTCCTTCGCGTAATCCAAGAATCCTTAGATCGATCGTGTAACGCAGCAAAAAGATGTCTCCAGCCAACTGATGGAGTAATACATATAACATATAGATATGTGATATGATCACGTGCCTTGGTCACGTGATCATGGTCACGTGGGTTAGCGACTTCCCTCTAGGGAAGTAAAAAAGAAAAAAATGGTGGGAGGATCAAGGGACATTTGTCTTCCAAAGATGCCAATTACAGAGATCACTCATTTCTCCGACTTCTTCCTGCTCCTCCTCCTTCAGACTAGACACAAAATCGGACGGGGAATTTACAACACTGGAATCAATTTGCTACTGAGAGGTGTGACACGGGAGCGAAGAAAGTGACATGGTTGCAAGAATATTAATGTTGGTATCGTCTCATCAATAGTGCAATGTTAACCCCCCCCCCCACACACACACACACCCACATACCCACCACGCGTCCTCTGCATCCGGCATCTATGAGACATACTTTTCGTGGTACCGTTCTTCTGCGTTGGCAACTGACTCTTCCTTAGCCTGGGGTGGTGTATCAGACAAAAGAAAGGCGAGTCAAACCAGACGATTTACGATGGGTGGCAGAGCAAGTTTGGGGACGGACATAAGATCAATGGCTGGTGTTGCTAAGGCGGCGTCGCGTCACGAAGGTGAGGTGGAGTTGAGGTGAGGAGAGGTTAGGTGAGGTTAGGTGAGGTGAAAGGTCTTCCGAGTTCATCGATGAAGGTATGGTCTGCAAGTTTGTATAAATTCTGTGAAGGTAGACACAGATTTCTCTGTCGTGATGTTGTTGTTGCTACTTCTGTCGTCGTCGTCGTCGTCGTCATTAACGCCATCGTTGGTTCTGTTATTACTGTTGTTGTTTTTGTTACCGCTGTTATCGGTGTAGTTGTTGTTGCTAATGCTGTCGTCGTTATTATCGTCATCGTTGTTACTGTTATTATTGTTACTGTTTTCGTGACTGCTGATATTGTTATCATTGTCGTTGTGATTGGTTGGTTTTGATTACGATATAGGCCTACTCGTATGTTTTGACGTCTTCAGCCCCAAACTCCGTCGGTTTAAGGAAACTGTCTTCAGCAAACTAGAAGAAAATATTCAACGACGACCAAACGACAGAAGAGACTAATCTTAGTTACAACTCTGCCAAGTGAATGACCCACCACGGCAATAGTCCATGTGTTTGGCTTGTGATCGACAGCTATTACCATCCGAGATGAGAGTACCAGAGGACACCGTAATGAATGGATACCGTAATGAATGGATGAATCGGGTATCCTGTCGGAGACGTATGGAATCGGCAGACCGCAACGGTGCGTCTGAGAACTGGACT
Source organism: Oratosquilla oratoria (assembly GCF_046742065.1). NCBI lineage: Eukaryota > Metazoa > Arthropoda > Malacostraca > Stomatopoda > Squillidae > Oratosquilla > Oratosquilla oratoria. The sequence continues at coordinate 9,584,897 of NC_134796.1, read as the reverse complement.
CTCAAACCGGTTCTGGAAGAGAAGGCCGGTCGTGCAAGAATGCTCGTTTATTAGACGCTGTCGAAAAGCAAGAGTCATAAGAACATAAGAACATAAGAATGAAGGAGACTGCAAGAGACCATAAGGCCTACACTAGGTAGTTCCGTATCCATCACCACCTGTCATCCCCATCCATAAAGTTGTCTAATCGTTTCTTAAAACAACTGATAGTTTCAGCGCTTACTACATGGTTACTAAGTTTATTCCATTCGTCGACCACCCTATTAGTAAACCAATTCTTGGCTATTTCCTTTTTAAATCTAAATTTGTCCAGTTTATAACCATTACCACGAGAAAGAAAGAAAAAAAAAGCTCACGAATGCCCCGCCAAGTAGTAGTCACCAGAAATTCTTATTTAGCTCAGAGCAGAACACAGACTGAAACATTCATATTTTGACCGAAATGTGTGAATGAAACGAGCCTCCTTTTAAAATGTCCCCACGTAACACAGTTGCGAGCTTCGAGGAAAGAAAAGAAAAGAAGAGAGAAGAAAAAGTGAAAGAAGAAGAAGAAGAAAAGTGAAAGAAGAAGAAGAATAAGAAGAAGAAGAAAAAGTGAAAGAAGAAGAAGAAGAAAAAGTGAAAGAAGAAGAATAAGAAAAAGAAAAGAAGAAGAAGAAAAAGTGAAAGAAGAGGAAGAAGAAGAAAAGTGAAAGAAGAATAAGAATAAGAAGAAAAAGTGAAAGAAGAAGAAGAAAAAGTGAAAGAAGAAGAAGAAGAAAAAGTGAAAGAAGAAGAAGAAGAAAAAGTGAAAGAAGAAGAAGAAGAAAAAGTGAAAGAAGAAGAAGAAGAAGAAGAAGAAGAAAAAGCGAAAGAAGAAGAAGAAGAAAAAGTGAAAGAAGAAGAAGAAGAAGAAAAAGTGAAAGAAGAAGAAGAATAAGAAGAAGAAAAAGTGAAAGAAGAAGAAGAAGAATAAGAAGAAGAAAAAGTGAAAGAAGAAGAAGAAAAAGTGAAAGATGAAGAAGAAGAAGAAAAAGAAGAAGAAGAAAAGGAAAAAGACGAGGTGCATTCACCTCTCCCTGACCCCCCTCCACCCCATCTTCTTTCTATCTCTCGTCCTCATGATCCTCTACGTCTCCACCTCTCCACTAACGCCTCCTATTCCACACCCTCCTCTCGCCCTCCACATACGCCTTCCCCTCCTTCTACCACTTCTCCTTTCCTTCCCCTTTCCCTCCATTCTATTTGTCCTTAAATTGAACAAATTTAAGCTTAAGAAGGAAATAGGCGAGAACTGGTTAATCAACACAGTGGGTAACGAATGGAATAGATTTATTACTATGTAGTGAACGCTGAACCACTTGGTTCTTTTAAGAGAAGATGAGATAACCTGATGGATAGGGATGACAGGTGGTAAGGGACATGGAACTGCCTAGTGTAGGCTTTATGGTCTCCTGGAGTCTCCTCCATCCTTATGTTCTTCTATTCTTCTGTTCTTATGTTCTCCCATCCTCACCCTCCTTTTGGCCAACGCATGAAAACAGAGTGAGGAAGTTTGTAATTCGGAGATTTAGTAAGGTGGACATTTCTGCTGATGTTTAAACTCCTCAGAGACGGATCTGCCCTCTGCTATACTCCGCTCTCTCTATCTTGGGAGCGAAGGGGGAGGGAGCAATATCCATACGAGAAAAAAAAAATAAAACCTGTTGGATCATTTATATTTGCGGAATGCATATATCATAAACACAAGAGAAGAATCAGTAAGTGACAAGGAAAAAATATTGGAAGAATGTAATATATATATATATATATATATATATATGTATATATATATGAAATATTAATGGTAATGATGGTAATAACATTAATAACAATAGCAACAATAACAACAGCAATGATAACAATAACAATAGTAGTAATAATAATAATAACAATGATAACAACGCTAATATAAAAAAATATTAATAACGATAATAATAAAAACAACAACGCTAACAACAACAAAAGCTACCATCTGAATAGCCTCTGCCACCCGCTTTATCTCTTCACGTGGAGACTCGAACAGGAGCCTCATCGCCACAGAGGGCAAAACACTCTCAAGGGTATTCAGGTCGCATGTACAACACGCACACGCGAGATCTGCTGACTCCATTGCACGTGCGGTATATAGCCCGCCCCATATGTAGATTAACATCCCGTTAGAGAGTACAGGTTTCCTTCCAAGTCTGATGAATTCTCTTTGGCAGTAGATAAGATCCCGTAGATTTTGTTATCGTAGCGATGGACTCAATCCCGGAAAGATACTGCTGTCATTTTGGATTTTTTTTTTTTTTCGGTATGGCTAATGCCAGGCAATATTTTGAACGAACGAAACACTGTTATGGCTTCAAATTGCAATCTTCTGATTTTAGCTATAACTACAATCTATAACTATCTTTACTGGTTCTCAATCTGGGAGCCTATAGTCCCTCAGGGGTTCACAAATATTCTCACAAGAGGAGCCACTAATCCAAATCTAGCGGGAGTTAGTGGAGGCTTAGTGATTTAATTCAGTGCTTTGCCCGTTTTTCCCGTGAGGTTTAATAACAGCAAAACACAAAGTATTTGAGAGAACGGATTGGGAATCCCAGAGTTCCACTTGACGCTATGAGGTCTTCCAGGATGCGGCTCCTGAAACCAGTTATAACGAAGAAATACGAAACTAAGGAGACGAAGTTTTCCGAAAACAACAAGAGTAAATGATGACAAACCACTTCACCTCATTTTGAATTTGGAGAATTTGAAGGAATCTTGTTCACTCATGTTAAAGTTAAGTTATATAGCTGTTCAGTTTCGTTGAAGTACATTTTTTCTCATAATTTCGTATTCTGAAAGGTGATGGAACGTATGTTATCTGGTAAGTTTACACCAAGTAAATGGATTTGTAAAAGAAAGAAAGCTTTGGGCTGCGACCGCGTTGAAGTCTCCGAGTACCATGACCCTATACCAAAAGCCCAAGCCTTCTGGTGTACAAATTAGAAGAGAAACGGTAACCGGGTCATTATGTAGAGCGAGGGGTCCTCTCCCAACTGAATAAAACCACCTAGAAATCTATCTTTCCCTTTATGAGGGTAGCCTGAATAAAAATGAAAAACCACGACGACAGCGCCAAGTCGAAAATAGATTTTACTTCTCTGAGGAAAGGAATGATGATTAAAAACCGTCTAACGGTAACCAAAATCAATCCATATCAGGATCTCGCGCGATCAAAGCCCTTTTATATATATATATATATATATATATATATATATATATATATATAATATAATATATATATATATATATTTTCATTATTATTTCTATCCTCATCATCATTGTCGTCGTCGACGTCATCATCATTATTATCATTATTATTATTATTATTACTTTTATTTATTTCATTATTATTATCATTACAAACATACATACATACATACATAGATACATACATACATGCATACATACATAAACTAAAGGCTTTTTCCCCCTTACAAGGGAGGTAGTCAAAAAAAACAAAGGCATAGAAACCACTCTCACATATTTCATGCCCTACATACTCCACTCCCCTCTGCCCTCTTCTCTCCCTCTTATCTCGGCATCTCCTGGATGACGTGTCATCTCTGCATCTTGTCCACTGCCCTGGGTCAGAAGCAGTGACGCAAGACACAGCACATCCACAGCGAGGCCGCTTCATTAAATAGGTGACCCCCCTCTCCGTCCCCCATGCAGAAAAGGAGAAGACGGGGAGAAATCCCTTCCTCCAGTCTCTCTCCCTCAATACTCACTTCTAGTCTGCTGCCACTTTCTCCCCTTGTACATCAATCATCTTACTTTTACCCACATTTATCTTTAACTTCCTTCTTTCGCACAACTTCCCAAACTCTGTCACTAACTTCCTCAATCCCTCCTCTGATTCTGCCACAAGCGCACTGTCGTCAGCAAACAACAACTGGCTTATCTCCCACTTTTCTCCATTTTCTTTAACCATCTCCAATCCCAAACCCACTACCCTTACATTTACCTCTCGCACCACCTCTTCCATGTATAAATTGAACAGCCAGGGCGACATAACGCATCCCTGACGAAGTCTCACCTTTACCTCAAACCTCTCACTCTCTCCATTTCTAATCCTAACACATGCTCTACTACTCTCGTAAAAATTCTTGACTCCTTTCAACAGCTTTCCTCCTATCCCATATATCTGTGATACCTTCCACATTCTTTTCTTGTCTACCCTGTCATAAGCTTTTTCCAGATCCATAATAGCCCCAAAAAACATCTTTACCCTTTCCTATAGCTTTCTCACATATCTAATCACAAAAATCTGATCCACGCAACCCCTACCTATCCTAAACGCGCTCTGTTCCTCATCAATTACCCCCTCTATTTCCCTCCTAATCCTCTCAATCAAGACCCTCCCATGAGCCTTCCCAACTATACTTAACAAGCTGATCCCTCTGAAACTACTACATTCACACTTGTCCCCTTTTCCCTTGTAAAGTGGAACTATATAGGCACTCCTCCAGTCCTCTGGTACTCTACCCTCTCTTAAACAAACATTAAATATCCTCACCAGCCAGTCCACTATCACTGTACCTTCTTTTTTCAGACATCATCATCGTTATTATTATTATTATTACTATAATTATCATTATTACCATCATTATTCTAGACTGGAGATATCGCCCAAACCCACCTCGTCACCCTAATGAAATTATCTGGTGCTATTCGGAATAGAAAATTCAAATTGTTCTCTCGATTGTTCATAGAACAAAGTCACTCAATATGGTGGTGACCTTTACACATTTTGTTATAGCAAGCGCCAGACTATTTCATTCAACTGAGGAGTGAAATTCATCATTGTCCGGAATCTTTGTCGACCGAAATCTCTCTGCTCCCTGATGACACGATAGAACCTATGAAGCATACGTCGCCTTATAAAAAAAAAAGCTAGGAAAAGAAAACACGAAAACCCGTAGTCTTTTGACAGTAAATGCATAAAAAAGGAGCAAATAAATAAACCGTTAAGGAAAAATAGTATAGAAATAAAGAAGAAAAAGGAAAAAATATTTGTCTACAAAATGGCCTCCACGGCCTGCAAAATGGCTGCTCTGGAGAAGGCAAAATCTTGCTTACGCAATGTCGCTTGTGTTGCTGCTGCTAGCGACTGCTGGTCTTATCGTAGACGATAACTATTACGTCATGACAGAACAGAGCCAATTACTTCTCTCTCTGCAGTCAGACAGTCTGTCATACAATCTGTCTGTTTATGTCTACCTTCGTTGATCTTATGTCGCTCAAAGGTAAATACTGCGACTAGTAACATCTCATGTGATTCATTACGCCTTAGAATATGTGACTCATGATAAATAGCAAATAGCCTCTTGGATGAGAGCTCAAGGCTCGTATATAGGCAAAACTATGATGTATTCATACACACACAGACACACACACACACACACACACACACACACACACACACACACACACACACACACACGTCCTTGTTAAATAATACCCTGGAAAATGTTGTATACATACTTCTTTATATACAAGAAAAGGCCTTTTATGACAAAAGGTGTAGTTCAGGAAATCCGAAAACCAAACTAATCTAGATAAAAGTAAAGTGCTTGTGATGAAGTTACAAGAAAGAAGTAAAGAAGGAAAGAAAAATACCGAAAATTCTCTGAAGCACAAAAGAGGCAAAAGTGTTTGGGCGTCCATTGGCTTCTGGCCAATGGCGACCAGATTCCTCAAACGGAAATATGCTAGACAGTTGCTGAAATTATACTAGATTGGCAAAAAGAATGCTAAACCTTGAGTTCCTTTGATTACGTTCATTTTCTATTATATTTCTTATCAGGATGATATGATTATATGAGGAGATATGCTCGATTTAGCATGATTATGCTAAGTCTGGTCACCGTGGCCAGTCAAGGCGCTTGTGAGGAAAGATTTTCGTGACGTCATGTCGCTTCTGTAGGCGAAAACCTACAAATTATTTCATCTTGATGATGGTTTACATTACAAGAAGAAGGTGTCACCTTCCCCATCCTCTCTGATGAGAGATTACTTTTGTTAAAGTTATTTGGAATTCTATATCAGAATCGTTCTAAAGGCATGAAATTATATATATATATATATATATATATATATATATAAGATTGAATTCTCTAATATAGTCAACATATATATATATACATATATATATATATTATATAAATATATATATATATATATATATATATCAAACAGCAACTGGCTTTTCTCACATTTTTCTCCTTTTTCTTTAACCATCTCCAATCCCCGGCCCAACACCCTTGCATTTACCTCTCGTACCACCCCATCCATGTATAAATTGAACAGCCAGGGCGACATAACACATCCCTGACGACGTTCCATCTTTACCTCAGACCACTCACTCTCTCCATTTCTAATCCTAACACACGCTCTACTAACGTAAAAACTCCACCTCATGGATCATAACACATATACATATATATATATGTGTATATATTATATATATATATATATATATATATATATATATATATATATAAACAATAACGAAGAAATACTCGTATTGTAAAAGAGGAGAAGGAATAAGAAGGAACAGGAAGGCAGCACCAAATAATTTCCCCAAGGTTCCATTTACGAGTCAAGTCTCCCTTTGTAGTCGACACGAAGGTATTTCCTCCAATTAGATTTCTACTGACGTTTCCAAGAATAGGTGGATGTAGAAGACAACCTAACGCACTCTAGGAGAAGACATCAGTCGAGAGTGAACGACATAAAAGAAGAAAACGGGACGAGGAGAAGGAAACGGGAAAGATACAGAGCTAACCAATAAACAATCAAGTTCATAAGATGTTATGTAAAGAAGAGGAGGAAGATGAAGGAGGAGGAGGAGAAGGAGGAGGAAGAGTAGAAGGAGGAGGAGGAGGAGGAAGAGTAGAAGGAGGAGGAGGAGGAAGAGTAGAAGGAGGAGGAAGAGGAGGAAGAGAGGGACAAAGAAAAATGTGTTGGAAACCAAGAAGGAGCGAGTGAAAAGAAAACGGAGATGCGAGAGGGAAGATAAGCTGGTGAAGCAGAGAAGAAAGTTAATCCACAAATACATTGAGGAAAACTTAGCAGATTTTTTTTCATCTACGCGGAGAAGCTTTTTGTGTGATTGCGAGAGGGAGAGAGAGAGAGAGAGAGAGAGAGAGAGAGAGAGAGAGAGAGAGAGAGAGAGAGAGAGAGAGAGAGAGAGAGAGACAGAGAGAGAGAGAGAACGAGGTAGACAGAAGGACGGCTGAAAAACTAAGCATGAGGAGGAGAAAAGTGGGGAAGACTTGAGAAGAAAGAAAGAAAAATAACAAAAATGTAGAGAAAAGAAAAGAGGGCAATAGAAAGTCAGGAAGAACATAAGAGAGATAGGATAAGTGAAGTACATAGAACCGAAGAAGCATAGTGAAGAGTGAGAGGAGACAAAGGGTAGGCGAGGGGAGACAAACAGGAAGATGGAGAATAGCTCTAGTGAGGCGGCTGGTCGGCGAAGCAGGCCATGACGCGTCTACAACGCTATGACGCAACGGAAGGTGAGAGAGAAGAGGAAGAAGAAGAAAAAAAAAAAGGTTACTGGTTGCGCAACTCCACAGCACGTCCACCAGCAGGTCCATCCCCTCCTCCTCCCCTTCCTCCTCCTCCTCCTCTCCCTCCTCCTCCTTCCCACCTTCTACTCCTCTTGACTGTACTCTCTCTTTTTTTTTCGCTTTCTCCCGTCAGTACGTAATCTCGTCTCTCTTTCCATATTGCTTCTTTGACAATTCCCCGCGTCTCCTTCCCTCTCTCTAAGCATAAATGCATACAGTATATGCACGCACGCACACACACACACACACACACACACACACACACACACACACACACACACACACACACACACACGTGTATATATATATATATATATACAATATATCATACATATTATATTCTCTCGATCTCTCTCTACAATTTCCTATTGCTGAACCACTCTTAGAGCAAGAAAACCCACTCATTCCCTTCTCTCAAGGCTCCCTCGTTTCTTCCTTTCCTTTCCAAATTATCTCGTTCCGTTACCTTCCTCTCCTCCACTCCCTCGCCCCCACCCATTTCCCTCCTCCCAGCCTCCCAGCGTTCCCTTTCCCTCCATCTCCTAGCTCCCCTTCCTTCTTTCCTGGAACGTCCCCACTCGTAACCTTGCACCTTGAAGCTGCTCGCCCTGCTGTTGCCCCAAGGGTGGCGGGTAAGCAGGGGGAGCATCGTCCGCGTCTGGACTATAATGGTTTCAATCATCGGCAGTAATCACCTGTAGACCATAAGAACATAAGAATGGAGGAGGCTGCAAGAGACCATAAGGCCAACACTAGGTAGTGCAGTGTCTTTCACCACCTGTCATCCCTATCCATACAGTTATCTAATCTTCTCGTAAAATAACCAATTGTTTCAGTGTTCGCTATATGGTTACAAAGTCTATTTTACGTTCACACGTGAGGTGTCCATCAATGTACATCCGGCACGTGATTGTGGCAACCTATATACACGTGTTGCACGTTTACGTATGTTGCTATGCGTGCATGCATCCAAAGAAAACTTGTTTTTTGGTGTGGGGTACTGTAAGAGTTTCGTAGATGAGGTTCATAGATATAAGTAGACAAGTGAGGTAGATAGAGAGGTAGGTGGGGAGAATTTCATTTTCATGAGTTGGATGTTTGATAAACAACAGTCGTAGGCAAAGGAATTGCACAACCTCGCTCCTTGCCTAAAATTTTACAAACAATTGTGGGGGTCCCGATTTCATTGCTGTATTATGCTGATTTAACAGAATGTAAACTAAGTCAGTGGTACATTGATTTCAAGATTGCTTGACTAAGCAATATTTCTTAAGGGGTTTGTAACAGCTTTTCTCATTGGAGAAAGGGTGGAGGAGGAGAAAATTTAGTTGATTCATGGGAGTAAAGTCACGCCCTTAAGGGAGATACTTAGATGTAAAAGTAAAGATCACTGGACTAAAGAAATCATGACGTCAATGTGAACTGACCTAGAGATCAAATTGAGGATTCTAGATGGGAGTCCTCCGGTGTAACTACGACAATCACGTTGTAGAGGAATTAGTGAAGAAACCCAAGGGAAAATATCAACAGTTTTCATACCCTCTCTTAGACAGCGTAACATGAACAGACTTCCCACAGAAGAATTTGCGAATGACTTTCTTACTTATAGACAGTGATGAAAAGAGAATAGAAAGTGAGAGACAAAACACAAAACGGTAAACAGTGATAACAACGGAGGTTCTATGCAACCCGCACGGACTCAATTCACACAATATTTTTTTTTATGACTTGAGACTATTTGTCACTCAACTAAGAATGCTGGTCACTTTTAACTTCTATTCCTTCTTTCTCCTGCCCTCCTAAAGCTCTCATTTCCCATTCCTTCCATTACTCCACTTCTTGGATAGAAACGCTGGTTATAATTTTCGGAGATAAAATGCAAATATGTGTATGTGTATGTGTGAGAGTGTAGTTTGCATACGTATGAAACAGCTAATGTGGGTCAAAGTATAGTCTGAATATACAAGTCATGGTTTATGTATGTATGTATGTGTGTGTGTGTGTGTGTGTGTGTGTGTGTGTGTGTGTGTGTGTGTGTGTGTGTGTGTGTGTGTGTGTGTGTGTGTGTGTGTGTTTGGGTGAATGCGCCTATTTACATAGATACGTTACATTCTGCTAATTCAATATGGTTATAAACCAAATTATGTTGAATGTGAACGAATACATAGAAATAATGATAAAAAGCGTCGTTACTAAAAAGACATGCACAATATAACAATGCACAAGTTAATAGTCTAAAAGTTTGTTAATTTGAATTGTATTACTACATATTGCATTCAAATTATCTAACTGTAGTTGTGATTTTTGGTCCCCTTCTTTTGCAGCACCTTTCGAGAATCCAACTGGAAACGTGTCTTATAAACTGGACACCTGCATCACTCCCGCCGGCTGGGCTTTCAGCATCTGGGGAATCATCTACGCTGGACTTGCCTTCATCGTCGTCTATGGTAAGCCTCAATACACAAAAATCAGAATTTGTTTCCGGTAGGTCCTTTCCCCTCCCAACTTTGCGTACATTAACCCCTTCCCAGTGGAAGTCTGGTGAGAGTGACGGTATTTGGACGTTGTGGTTGTTATTAGGACATTCCAAGTATCATAATGGCTTTAGACATTATTTCGAAAATGGTTGGGTTGGGTTAAATTAGAGCAATGGCTCTGTAGTTGGGGAAGACACGTTTGCATCCAATATACATTGGCATCCAGCACACCCAAGCGAAATATGAATTGGTTACACGTCGGCTGACCTTTCCATATATGGCGGAGTTTCGCCGGAGGCTGTGAAAAGGAGGATAAAATGAAAAGTAAATTCCTGATCTTCCCAGAGTCTAGTGAGGGGGATTCACATTCATCTTTATCAATATAAACTTGACATAGATAGGAAGACAGATAGATAGATAATGGATACATTCCGTTCGATTTCCTTTTGTTTACATAATAGAAGCCTCGTGACGTTGGAACTTCTCTTGTGTAATCACTTCGAGGAAACGTCGCATCCCAGTTGCCGGGGAGATGAACACTAATATGCATATGAACTAGTACTAAACACTGATATTTCCAACTTAACTTTACTTGTGTGTATGCAAGTTGTTAAGTACAAGTTGAGACTGGACTTCCACTCCTATCTCATCCTGGCACAAACGAAAATTTGCTCACTTAATTTTTCAAAATCCTCATAAATCCTTTGCGCTGGTAGCGTAATCGGAATCGCGCCGGTCTCGCAGTTGCTTAGTTGTAGATTCGACTCCCGCACTCCTCTAAACACAGTTTGGACTTTTTTACTCTCCTCGCTACCTTTTATGAACCCTGTGATTATACAGGTCCCTTCTCCATTACAATGACACGACTGGTTCTGTATCCATGATTCTATACTAAGTTCTACACGCTCTGAAGTACCATGACTCAAGCAACTTTATTAACTTTGATTGATATAATTAACCCTCGTCCCTCCCTTGAAAGACGCACACCCTAATACTAATGCAATTACAACGCGTGCAAATATTTCTCCCTCGCAGGCCATGATGCACAGAGAAGCTGGTAATAGTAACTGTCGTGGTAATAGAACTGAATAGTAATAACATTATCCCATAAGAGACAAAGAGGAAGAAAAGGAATTGGAGAAAGGAGAAGAGGAGGCAAATGACAAGGAGGAAGAGGAATAATGAAGGACGGGAAAGGAGAAGGAGAGAGAACTGGAGAGAGCGAAGGAGAGAGAAGAGAGAACCAAGGAGGAGAAGAGAAGGGAGAAGAATGGGGGGAGGATAAAGAAGACTAAAAGTGAAGATAAAGAAGAGGATAAGGAGGAGGAGGAGTAGAAGAGAAGTGTAAGAAAAGAATAAATGGGAAAATCTTAATCACTTCTCTGCCGTGGATTTGCCACAGAGTTGATTAAATTACCCTAGCAGCGGTCAGAATTAATGGAAAAGTACATTTCAGTGCAGAGGAAATTGACTAAGAGCATAAGAACATGATAATAGAGACTACAAGAGACCATAAAGCTTACTCTAAGGAGTTCCATGTCTATTACCACTTGTCACCCCTATCCATAAAGTTATCTCATACTTCCAGCGTTCACAACGTGTTTACTAAGTCTATTACATTCGTTAACCACTTTGTTGGTAAACCAATTCATGGCTATTTCCTTCCTAAACCCAAATTTGTCCAATTTAAACCCATTACTACGAGTCCTACCCCGATCTCTCGTTATTTCTGTCTAATTGAGTCAATTTCGTGGAAATAATAGCTGCGGCGGTGTACCCTCAGTTGAGGAAGGTTGTCTATCGAGACGTCTGTCTGTGCATCAAGTCGTTTGCTTTCGGACAAAACAAGATCCGCAAGATACAGTTGTGGAAGGTTGGACCTGAGCCACGATACATTAGTTGTTGCTGCATTAATGCATTTCCCTAAGAGATTATGTCCGTCAAGAACAAGTGTACACAGAAATGCATCAAATATTGCTCAACGGGAAGATAGATTTGAGTCGTTCTGGTAATGGAGTTGCATCGAAACTTTGAATAAAAAATAGAGGTGAACAGCAATGGTGTACATAATACTAAAAAAAATGGAATAACGAACAAGTAAGCAGATGAACGAATGAATAAATAAATAAAGATAAAACGATTAAATAAATAAGTAGAATCCGCCATCGTTACGTCAGCTGAGACATTATTATGATGTTCAATCCTTCCTTCAAAGAGATCTTGAGCGTCGATTCGAAGGCACACAATGATTACGCGCCATTTTCCCATGACGTCGTCTAAGCAAACTCGAATGCACGTTGTTATTACGTGCCAAAGTATTCTTTCCGTGCTTCACTCTCTTACATGTCAATTCAGATGACACGTGTACGGTTGCAAAACGATTGCTTGATGTAATCGAGCTTAGAATAATAATATTTTGGCTGTTTTTGCTACTGGGTATTACGAAATGTTAGTGGTCAGCTTTGGGGAAACCGTGCGGCTTTTTGTCAGATGCAGACCACAATAAAGACGTTGTTTTTAGAAATGTAGCTGTACTTAGGATGATACATGTATTGACATCATTTACTGGCTTGGAGTTACGAGTTTCATTAATTTCAGTTTCGTTGTTTTTTAAATAATTTTCAAATCTTAATGAATCTCATTTCTTTTCTTTAAGATAATAAATTTTCTAAGAGAGATAAAATGTAAAAAATTATAAATCTCCTAGAAGACAAACGTGCGCGGTAAATCTAGCTTTCAATGTTCGCATGAATGCTCAGTCGATGAACTTTTTTCATACAATTAGATGATGTAACCAGCTCACGGTGATTAAAGAAAACTTTATATTTTCAGGGGTGACTCTATTATTCCGGAAAATTGGCTTCAGTACAGCCTGGCAAGCCGGGGGCGCCCTCTCTACGCCCTTCTTGGTCATCCTGTCCATCAGTTTGATCCTTAATTTCTGCTGGCTCTTCGCCTGGGACGGTTACAAGATCACAGGTTCGACCATTCTCCTTCTCCTCATCGCCGTCATGAACTGCACAGGCATCTGTCTGTCGTCCTTCAGGTGAGTACAGTCAAATTAATCAATGAACATTTCGAACTTCAACCCTCGAAGACGGTGGAGTACAAATGATTACAAAGGCGGAGCATGCCGACAGGAGATCTTTTGGTCCATAACTAGGAGGAATGCCAAAAAAATATATATAATAATGATAAAAAATAGAATAAATAAAATAAAATAAAAGTTATAATAGTATAAATAATAATAAATAAAATAAATAAATGCATAGGTATAGTTAAATAATAAACAAACAGGTAAATAGTAAATTATAATGAATTGACGGATAAATGATAATAGATAAAAGTCAAGCAAATAATAAACAGACAAATAATAACAAACAAACAAATAATATAAAATAAATGGCAATCATTACAGCATCTTGCTTAGATGTCGAGTCTGAAATTGGAAGGGATTTATGTAAAAAATAAAATATAGTTTAGGTACCTTGGAGTAGAACAAAATCTTCTGACGTTATCAACAATAGAAGCAATATAAAGTCACTATGTTGAAAAGTCAGCCACATTGTTAGATCAATTATAAAGGGGTCACAAAGATGTCATTTCATTCTATTCTCCTGTTCTAAGGCGGGCAGATAATTTTCTGGTCGTATATCCGTAGATAATATTATGCTGTGACTATGTATGCATCTGCTACGATTATGATAATAGATTTTTCGGATTTTTTTCTTTGTTTCTGTTTTAGACACATGAACACAAACTCACGGTTTAAACACCTTCTCCTATATGCACATACATGTACATATACATACTGCATACACACTACACCTTGATGGTTAAGTCGTTCAATGCTATTTCTGAACGCGACAAAAATGTTCTGAAAAGACTCGTATTTTAGTTCTGTTAGAATAAAAAGGATGATGAATAAGACCCACTATCCTTTGCAGCTTCCGGCTTCGTTCTTGCAAGGCGCGACAAAAATGTTCTGAAAAGACTCGTATTTTAGTTCTCAGTTAGAATAAAAAGGATGATGAATAAGACCCACTTTCCTTTGCAGCTTCCTAAAAGCGGCTTCGTTCTTGCAAGACACCTCGAAGGACTCGTATCTTAATTCTAAGTTAAAATAAAAAGGATGATGAATAAGACCCACTTTCCTTTGCAGCTTCCTAAAGGCAGCTTCGTTCTTGCAAGACACCTCAAAGGTCGACTTCTGGCTCGGCATCGTCTCCCTCAACTTCATGGCCACATACACCATGTGGACCGTCATCGCCGCCCTCCTCAACTTCACCATTTTCCTTCAGTATGAGGTGAGGGGGGGTCGCCGATTTAATGAAGCGGCTTTGCTGTGAATGTGCTGTGTCTTGCTGCACTGCTTCTGACCCAGGGCAGTGGACAGGATGCAGGGATGACCCGTCATCCAGGAGGTGCCAAGATAAGAGGGAGGGAGGAGGGTGGAGGGGAGTGGAATATATAGGAAAATGGAATGGGTGGGAGTTGTTTCTATGCCTTTTTCTTTTTGGCTACCCCCGTGTAAGGGGGAAAAAGCCTTTGGTATATGTATGTATGAGGTGAGGCCTCATTGTCTGTCTCAGCTATAGTCTGAGCGCTCCAAGAAGTCAGTGGGACACGTCGTGATTTAATAATAGTCATTCAGCAAATATCAACCCCTCTCTCTCTCTCTCTCTCTCTCTCCCTCTGATTTCTCATCTATGTGCTATCTTTTTATATATTTTGTGTATAGTCAAACAAACTGTATAGTACATTGAGTATTACTATTTAGAATTATAGCGACAATTTGAATAAATTCCATGACACGTAGCAACAGCGCTTTTTTCCCTCCCAGGTTGCTATGTCGAGGTGTCACAAGGGAGACAGGTGGGATGCGGTGGGTAATAATCGTTCTTATAATCCTAGAAAGTGATCCACGCTGTAATATACAGTTTCCTTTACTATATATAGAAAACAATCAAATAGCACATGATTGGAAGTAAGAGAGAGAAAGAGACATATACCAAGGTTGATTTGACATGACGTAAGCCACCACTGAACGGACTCCTTGCAGCGCACAGACTATGTCAGTCAGATATTCACATCCCGTGTACTTCGTTCCAAAGAATCGGGCAGACTGATCAGAGAATTACGTGAGAGCGCTCACAAGTAGCGCTCTCTAACTTTTTCTTATTTTGGAGCGGAGTCCTCTAGTCTCAGAGATGACAGTGAGGCGGAGAAGGTGAAGAGACTTAAGTTATCTACTGTAAGATTTCATGTAAATATAATTAACTCATACGATTACGAGGTTATTACGGTGATATATGTACACGGACAATTGTTTAGTGTGTGTGTGTGTGTGTGTGTGTGTGTGTGTGTGTGTGTGTGTGTGTGTGTGTGTGTGTGTGTGTGTGTATTCACCTTGGTCTTTGGATCACGTGTTGGACTCGTGATCGACAGCTATTTCCCTCCCGGAAGAGAGCTCAGAGCTCGTATGACCGATCTATGGGTAATGCTATGTGTGTGTGTGTGTGTGTGTGTGTGTGTGTGTGTGTGTGTGTGTGTGTGTGTGTGTGTGTGTGTGTGTGTGTGTGTGTGTGTCTGCGTATGTATGTATGAATGTGTGTGTGTGTATACATGTATGTGTACATATGTGTGTATGTACGTGTGTTAGTGTACATATCTACATAACAAATCGGAAGGAATGGCAAATAATGTTTTCCTTTTCTTTTCAGATCAACTTAGATGGAGAATGGACATGTTTCGGAATTCTATTATTTCTGTTGGTCGTCATGTTGGTCTGGTTTGTCGTCGAGGTCACAGTGTTCAAGTTTCATGCCAATCCCGTCCTTGCGCAGTATTTCGGTAAGTTCCCGCCCAGGATGTACACTCTTGCATCCTCCCCTATAAGGAATATCTTCCTTCTTGGTACTGTGTTGAGGGAATTGCTTAGCCCAACCGGGTGCGAAGGGGTAGACGTCTCCACATGTAAACTTATCTCCTAAGAACCGTGCTTACCAGCTCCCAATCTTTGGGTCGTGGCCCCAAACAGCAGCAAGGATAAAGCTTACAAGGCTAATAATATGCCAAGAAAGAGCTTAAGCCCAGGGTGGAAACTTTGTCGCCTCTAGCGTGCCTCTCTGTTTTCCGTTGTCATGTTGAAGTGTCCCTCGCTGAAGGATTCTTCCAAGGCGCTTACAGAGCGTCCCCCACGTGAACCGCAACACATGTTCTTGGGGCTCATTCCTGCTGGTTTCTTTAAACTAAACAGAATGGTCTGTAGTTAGCTAGAGGAAATTATGTAAAGTCACACCTAGAGTTAAGAAGGTTAGTAGACAATAAGCACTATCTAATCGCCTTTTTCCCTTGAGTATGGCCAACGCTAACTGAATTTCCTCTTCCTTTCAGTTTTTGTTTTTGCCATGGTGGGCATTTTCGTGGCCAACAATGAGGACGCTTCCGTCGGCAACCTGGCCCTCCAGATTGTGGCCATGGTCCTTTCCTCACTGATGCTCAGCCTCCGTGTCTTCCTCGCCTTCTACAGGAACAGGGAGAACGCAATGTACAGAAGCAAGGACCTTCCTCAGATTGCTCGACAAGGCGTGGGCGAATCAAGAAGCGGTCTCTCCGACGAAACGGCCTAAAAGACGGGAAGAAAAAAAGATTCGAAATTCTGTCTTATCGTACTTTCAATCTCGACGCTTTATTTTCTTTTTATGTAGAAAAAAATGTCATAATAATTTCATGAAATGTTTTGTGAAAGGTTCATTTTCATTTACTGTAGGAAGCTTCCTGAAAGCTTTTTATCTATTTGTCCCAAAGGATTAAGAACGCTTATCTTTTTTTCATGATCATTCTTCATGCAGTTCACGATACATTACGAAACATAATTCCATTACACAATGAAATCTGCAGTGTTTACACGATCTCCGTTTTCCAATACATTTACCCCAAATTCAGATAGTAATGTTTATTCACATATGCATCTCATAAATGTTCACCATGGCATGGACGAACGTACACACACGTACACACACACACACACACACACACACACACACACACACACACACACACACATACACACACACACGGCTCGACAGCGTAGTGGTACCTTTCGTGACCGCTAATCCAGCGGTCCGAATTCGATTCCCGCCTGGATCTGAAATAATTTTCAGCATCGTTTCACTGCGAGCCGGCACTCCAACTCTTGTAGAAAAGGAGTTGTGTGTGTGTGTGCGTGTAAGGTCAAAACATTTCCAAGGGATCAGTCATGTATGAGCTCTGAGCTCTCATCTAGGATGGTCACAACTGTTGACCACAGGTCCAACACGTGGTCCAAGACCATGGTGAATCACACATCTATTCGTCTTTTATATGAACATTTACATGTATGAACAGTCGTTCTGCAACACTTTAATAATCATGCCAATCTCTTTTAGTGGTAGGTCATATATGATTGTGATATCTACGTGTTCGGGTGCGTTAGCACGTGTTTAATCAGTGTATCCAAAATAGCCAAGTTTTGCGTAACGTTGAAAGTTTTCTTTGTGTGTGTGTGTGTGTGTGTGTGTGTGTGTGTGTGTGTGTGTGTGTGTGTGTGTGTGTGTGTGTGTGTGTGTGTGTGTGTGTGTGTGTGTGTGTGTGTGTGTGTGTGTGTGTGTGTGTGTGTGTGTGTGTGTGTGTGTGTTTGTGTGTGTGCATTGCCTAGTTTGACTAGTTTCCTACTTTGAAGCTACGAGCACCATTTTTTTATACACAGTTTCCTCGTCTTCCTCAACTTCCTTCTGTTTTCTATTTTATTTCTTCTCTATCTTCCTCCTTTTTTCTATTCTGGAGTAAAAAAAATCGGACCATATGGCATATGCTTTTTTATGGATAGGTTTTTAAAGGTATATAATAAGCGAGCTTACATTCTTATAGTAAGAAATGATTAATCTTCCCAAAGACAATGACGTAATATTTTTTCATTAATGGTTACTATCATCCACTGAGGTTACTCGTATAGTGTAAAGATACAGAAACAAGTAGTAATGGATCTTTTATCTTTTCCACTTTGTGGTCGACTCTCCACTCAGCCCCTCTTTCCAGACTACTTATTAAGTTGTCAAAATTCACTTTGCCTCCTTAAGACAGTAGCCATCTTGAAGAATCCCCTCCATTTTTTTTTAGGGCGGGGATGATAGCGAGTGAGATAGTAAATTTGACGTTTCATGGGATATTAAAAGGGGAGAAACTTAGTAATATGCCTCGCGGATATAGTAAACAAAATGAATACTTATGATAAATGAATTTTAATGATTACCGGTAACTCAACCAAGCGTTCAAAGTGATCAACAATAATTAAGTTATCCTCATCTGATTTTAATCGATTGAAATAAACAGCTACAACCAAGTTAGGACCAGTTTAAACAATTTGAAATTATTAGAGGTAATGATTCGATCAAAGTTATCAAAGTAATTACGAAGACCGGATGTTTCTCTTTATCATTTATTTATTGATTTTCCCTCCTTCTCTCTTTCTCTATTTGCGTTATCATTGTATGCAGTCAAGTGAGCGTGTAAATTGATCTATTGTGATCTTTGTGCCATGAATCATTTGCGACAAGGCTAGCGAATAATGCAGAGGTAATGGAGTGTTCTGATTCCAGTGCCAACTGAAGCATTGCTGTTCGTCTCGAGGGATCTCAAATTACTATTCATTACTTTCAGTCGAGATGGTGATCCTTTTAGCAAGCTCCCTTCTTGGGCACTGGGCGGGCCGGTCTAAGTGTTAACTAGGTAGCTGCCCAGAGTTGTCTGATGTAAGTCAGGATTAAGCTTTTAAAGAGACCCATAAATTCAATTCTCTTAACTGGGTGTCATTCATCTCACTAATACGGTTTGGCTTTAGACAGGCGATCATACACGGAGTGAAAGAACTGAACAGAATTGTTCAAAACTTCAGTTGTGGGCTGAACCTTAATTCAATAACATACTTCAGCTTTAGCGAGAAAGAAAACGGCAAATATGCCGCTAGAACGAACTGATTAAAAACGAGTCAAAACTTTGGTCTTCCTGAAGAGTGATATATACTGAAACAGTGATTGTACATATTCTGTAGTGTAAGTTTTCGTATTTCTAAAAGTGATTCGTCCCATAGTACGTTACGTGTATCATGTATGTATCCATAAGACTTATATATGAAATAAAAATACGAAATACATCTTAGTTTGATTATCATTCTCAATCTAACTGAGGAGTCTCCGGATAAATACCATCGTCTGTCGCCAAACAGATTTATGTCACCATTATTGGTGAAGAAATTAACTACCTACAAACTGAAAAAGTTTCAGAATACTATGGAAAAAAAAAAGAATTAAGAAGGAAGAACAAGTAAAAGGAAAGGAAAAATATAAAGAAAGAATTAGGAAAAGAGAAAGATAAAAATAAAGGAAACAAAAAAAGAAAAAAGAAAGAAAAGAGACGAAGGTGAAGAAGGATCTCAATTACGCAAGAGTCTGACTTCCACCTCAACAGGTTTTTGAACGTCTGAGCTTTCATCAAAGACGAGGGAACTTACCGCATTAGAAAAGAGAGAAAAGAAGAAGAATAGAGCGACACAATTTTGAAATCACTTTCAACTCCTTCAAGTAAACAAATAAACAGATTAATAGATAATTAAGAGATATGAAAAATAAAATAAGATGAATGAATAAATTACTAAAGAGATAGGACCTTACCTAACCTAACCTACCAATAATTTTTTTTTACCAATGATAGTCTAACAACATAAATGTTCGTAGATTTTTTGCATATGTATATTTTATCATTTTATTCCAATACAGTACTTCATAAAGAAATTAAGATATATATATATATATATATATATATATATATATATATATATATATATATATATATATATATATATATCACAATTTTATCGATTTTTTTTTTTTTTTTTTTTTTCAAAAAAGCTCCATATAGGGGCCAGTTTCCCGCGGCTAATGGTCCCATTCCCATCTAGAATCTATATTAGTTTCAACTGGAAGTTATTTTTAGATAAACATTAACTGTATCATCAGACTCAATTTGTGTGTGTGTGTGTGTGTGTGTGTGTGTGTGTGTGTGTGTGTGTGTGTGTGTGTGTGTGTGTGTGTGTGTGTGTGTGATTCACCATGGTCTTGGTCTTGGATCACGTGTTGGAATCATGATCGACAGCTGTTACCCTCCCGGAAGAGAGCTCAGAGCTCATATATGACCGATCTATGGGTAATGCTATGACCTTACACGCACACACACACCCAACTCACCACCCACGAGAGTTGGAGTAACGATTCGCAGCGCAGCTATACTGAAATTATTTCAGACCTGGGCGGGATTCAAATCCGGACCGCCGTAGTGGCTGCCGGGAACTCTACCAACAGTGTGTGTGTGTATGTGTATGTATGTGTGTGTGTGTGTGTGTGTGTGTGTGTGTGTGTGTGTGTGTGTGTATGTGTGCGTGTTAGCATGTCTATATACGTACATGTACAGACAAGTAGGTTTTTCAACAAACACCTGCAAAGAAATTCTATATTAAAGCAGTTTTGATAAGTTTCCTTAATTCTAAGATCAACATCTTCAAGAGGATGAAATGAAAGACTATTAGACAAAAGATATTTTAATTTTTTGGAGGCAGTTAAAAGTAAATTTCATAGCAAAAAGGGGGGGGAGAAGAGCGGAATGGGTCTGAATATTGCCGCCGTACACGACCGTAGCGCCCTCCGAGAAAGGACGGCCGGTCAGTGAACTTCAACGTTACACAAGAGAAATCGCTGTTGAACATTTGTTATACAAGATTTAGAAACTACAAAAAAAAAAAAATCAACTTAGCCTAGCATTAATCTAATTTGATTGGATGTTCTATTAGTAAATAATTATTTTTATGTTTTTTTTAATGACTCATAAACATGTGGCCATTACACAACCGTCTGTAAATAATTCGAAGCAACTTTGATTCAGTGAAGATTCGAGATCATCCGGGTAGACCTTACACTTTCAAATCATCTAGAATAGAAATAGTGAAAAAAATCCCATCGATTCCTACAATCTAGGAGATCCTCTGGCTTAAATTAGAATAAAATCTAGAGGATGGACACAAAGTTAACGATTTCTTATGACCTTGACTAGATAAATCTTATTGGTACCCGAAAAAGCAAACGAATTTTTTATATATAAAAAAAAGCTTTGTCGTTTTGAAGAATTAAAGTCTCTAAAGAAGAACTTGGCGGTGACGTGGACACATTTCTTTTTTCATTTATTTTATACCAAAGGTTTGAAGATCTTATTCAGAATGAACCCTGGAATGAAAGGTTCCTCCATCGATCGCGACCCCTAAGATAGCCTCATCTCTTAAATGAAATCTACTGAATTGATCTAAATTACGTTACAGATTTCTATGGATTACTTTCAGCGTTTACTGCACCAAGGAGTAAGTGAGGAGGGGAGAAAGGAGGAAGGGAGGGAAGGATGGAGGGAAGGAGGGAAGGATGGAGGGAAGGAGGGAAGGATGGAGGGAAGGAGGGAAGGATGGAGGGAAGGAGGGAAGGATGGAGGGAAGGAGGGAAGGATGGAGGGAAGGAGGGAAGGATGGAGGGAAGGAGGGAGGGATAAGAAAGGAAGAAGGAAAGGGAGGGAGAAAGCGAAGGAGGAAGGGTGGGAGGAAGGAGAGGAAGAAAGGAAGGGTGAACAGAAGAAGTGAGATGGGAGGGAGGGAAGGAGGGAGAGGAGGGAAGGAGGGAGAGGAGGGAAGGAGGGAGAGGAGGGAAGAAGGGAGAGGAGAGAGAGAGAGAAAGAGAGAGAAAAGAGGGAGGAAAAGGAGGGAGGAGGAGAAGGATGGAAGAGGAGAAAGAGGGAGAAAAAGAAGGAGGAAGAGAAAAAAGGAGGGAGGAAGATAAGGAGGGAGAGAAGAGAAGGAGGGAGAGAGGAAGGAAAGGAGGAAGAAGAGACGTAGAGAGGGAGGGAGGGAGGGAGGGTGGGAAGGAAGGAGAGAAGGAGGGAGGGCGAGAAGGAGGGCGGGATGGAGAGAGAGAGGGAAAGAAGAAGAGAGGGAGAGAGGGAGGGAGGGAGAGAGAGAAGGAGGGAAGGCTGGCAGGGACGTAACGATTCGTTTTTAATTGCAACATACTCTGGTCTTACGTGCACCAACACATGCTCTCCGGCCCAGGGAAGATCCTCGACTGAATAAAACTGTCTGCTGATGCGTTGCCGTGTCAAAGGAGCAATTCTATCTCGTTCTAACCATTTTATCTCGGATCCGTATCTTCCAACATTGACCAGAAACAAGACTCTGAAGCAAGTCCCAAAACATCACTTGTAGTCATTGTACTGAAGAGGTTCATTGAGACTGCTAGTACGTCGCCTAGAAGCAGCTCCTCTTTTTGTCTGCCATCAAGAAATTTAGGAAATAGAAATACCATCACTGAGCAGTCTCTCTTTTTGTCTGTCTGTCTTTCTGTCTGTCTGTCTGCCTACCTACCTGTCTGTCCGTCTGTGTCTTTGTGCCTGTCTATCTGTCTGTCGGTCAGTCTCTCCTTCTTTGAATAAATGAACTCAAAGTCCAACGGCGGTAGAGCGATAAATGGCGAGTCTGTCAGGACTCTGCCAGAGTCTACCAGATTCTTTCAGAGTCTATCGGAGTCTGTCGCTTAACGGTTTTCTTTTTAAAGATCATTTATCAGCTTTGGGAGTCGTGACATCATCCAAAAGAATTTCCACGCGACAAAAGGCCGCCCCATTATGCAACAAAGCCTCCGGCACAACTGGAGTTAGCGAAGCCCATGGATTGTGCACTAAAAGCCAAACAGGGAATAATTATGTACTACAGAAACAATATAACATACCATATACTATTTAATAAAAGTATAACAGTCAACCATATCAATAGAAAGGAATATAACTTAAATTTTCATATCTTCGACTCCATCTTTGCAATCTGGTTAGTGAGGAAGATGAAGCGAGCTTCAACAATGAAAATATGACTCGCTATTACGCATGCAATAGACCACACCATTTATGGCCGTACCCAGTTGTTCCCTAGCCATTGCATCGTCATCCTCTGGGCCAGCTACCCTAGTGGTCTTAGAATATATATATATATATATATATATATATATATATATATATATATACATATATATATATATATATATACACATGTATATCATATATATATACATATATATATATCATATATATATATATATATATATACATATATATATATATGTATGTATGTCTGTATATAACATACTTTTTTCGAGTTTTTATGGTGTTCCTTTCCTACTACTGGTGACAAGCTCGATATGAGGTTACAGCATTTTTTTTATTTAATAAAATTCACATCATAGAAACATTTGGGAAAATTGACACCAAATATTATCTATTAAATTCTGATGGTACTACCTTTAGGGGCCCAAAGAACATAACATCATATTAAAAAAGATATGTAGAAAACTATAAAAATATCTTGAGATCTGCAGGGGTGCCATTACGTCACAAAGCTGGAGGAGGAGGAGGAGGAGGAGGAGGAGGAGGAGGAGGAGGAGGAGGAGGAGGAGGAGGAGGAGGAGGAGGAAGGAAAACGGAACGACAGGAAGGTGACCTGGAGGTCATAAGTTACGAACAAGCAACACCAAGGAAAAAAAAATATCCACTAAATCAAAATTGTCTTCTTCCACCTTCTAATCATTTGACTGTATCCTAATATTCAACAGTTTCAGTTAACTGACAAATTATACTAAGAACCTCAATTTGAAATGCTACGAAATGACGACGAGACCACGTTTCTGAGCCTTTTTTTTTTAACTCTTTGTTATGTCCTGCACTCACACTTCCGCCTCCTGTACAAGAGAGCTCACGTGTAAGACTACAAAAAACGGCAAGCAAAATAAAATGAAGTGGAACCCAGTGAGAAGGCGACTACGAGCGCCAATTACCTGCCCGTGGGTAGGTTACATCATCCACACACGCAACTTGCCTGGCAACAGTACCTTTGGGCTTTAGACATCACGCGAGGCAGGGAGTCGGGGACCGAGGAAGATGGAGCACAGCTAGTGAGCAATAAATTGTATGGATTAACAAACATACACGTACACACACATATCACTAAATACGTGTGTGCGCTTGCGTCTGCACATACGCGTGTGTGCATGTGTGTGTGTGTGTGTGTGTGTGTGTGTGTGTGTGTGTGTGTGTGTGTGTGTGTGTATTTACCTACCTAGTTGTATTTACCTAGTTGTATTTTGCGGGAAGGGGAGCTATGCTCGTGATGTCCCGCCTTTGTATCTTGCAGTGTCTAGTTTGTTTTTAAACTCATGAATGGTTTTTGCGCATACTATTCCATTGTCCAGTTTGTTCCAAGTGTCCAAAACTCTATGAGGAAAACTGTTTTTCTTCAGTTCTCTTCTATAGCTATGTTTTTTTATTTTCTTTCCATGTCCTCTTGTGTTTCTTTTGTCCCAGTTAAGTAAGTTCTCTCTATCGAGTACCTCTGTGCCTTTCATGATTCTGTAGATGGTCAATAGGTCACCTCTCTCTCTTCTTTGCTCCAGTGTCGGTAACTCCAGTTTAGCCAATCTCTCCTCGTATGATAGGTTTGCAAGTGCAGGTGCCATTTTTGTAGCTGCTCTTTGGATTCTTTCTATTTTCTTTATATTCTTTTTGGTACTGGGGGACCACAATGTCGCTGCATACTCTAATCTAGGCCTTATCAATGTAACCAATATTTTTTTCATCATGTCTTCGTCCAAGTATGTAAACGCCACTTTTATTGATCTTAGCAAGTTGTAAGTCTCCCCGACAATTTTGTTAATCTGTATATCATAGGACAAGTCGTTCGTGATAATTACTCCCAAATCTTTTTCGGATCCTACTTTCTTTACTTCTTTGGTTCCAATTGTATATTTTCCTGATATTCTGTTTTTGCTTTTTCCAAACTCCATTATGCTACACTTCTTAGTATTAAAGTCCACTTCCCATTTCTGACTCCAGTTCCATACCCTATTTAGGTCTTCTTGCAGTGCTTCACAGTCCTCATCAGTTTCTATTTTCCTTAGCAGTTTGGCGTCATCGGTAAAGAAGCTCATGTAGCAGTTCACGTCCTCATCCATGTCATTCATATAGATAGCAAACATTATTGGTGCCAGCACAGACCCTTGCGGTACTCCACTGATCACCTCTTTCCAATCTGAATATTTTTCTCTGAGCACTACTCTCATCTTTCTACCAGTCAGAAAGTCCTCTATCCATTTTAGTAGGTTTCCCTGTATTCCTCCTATGTGGAGTGTGTGTGTACGTGTTTATACAGCATTTAGATAAATCAGCTCAATGATACGTGCATGGATATACTGGCAAAAAAAAAAAAAACGTTTTGTATAGAAAAATCTAACGGCCTTCAAAAGACAAATGTATCAGAGGTAATTTTCTAAAGCGGGGACGGCGCAGGGACTAGTTGAGCAGTATATTATATATATATATATATATATATATATATATATATATATATATATATATACATACATACATAGGATGTCCCAAAAGTATATGTGCACTTTTTTTTAGTATTTATGAGAGAGAAAATATATAAGTATTAGAAATATTTTTATTAAAACATTTCTAAACTAAACCATTCTCAATTTACTTTTTTCAAAATTAATTTTGATAAACATGTAAGCGGTGTCTTTTGGTTAACTGAAATGAAATCTATTGTTACTGTATCAAGATGGTTTAGAAATAGATACAACAAATAACCACCTCACAGGAACTCTATTACAAAACATATGAAAACAATTAAAGAGACAGGCTGTTTAATGATAAGACGCGGGCTGGTAGGTCACGTGTCATTGAAGAAAGTGTCACATCCATGGAAGAAACCTTTACGGGAATTCCAAGAATATCGTTAAGTCGAGCATCACCACAACGAAAGGTTTCAAAGTCTTCTGTACACAGAAGTCTGAATACAAGATTTCATATGAAGGCGTCCAAATTTTAATTACATCAAATGTTGTTTTAAGAGGAACACTAGGCACGACTAACGTTCTCTCAGCGGTTCAGTGAAGAAGTTAGCAAAAAGGATGCGTTTCTGGAAAATATTATACATGAAAAAGTTCTGTTTTTCAGTCTTTCATTTTCTATGTTGCGATCTGTATATCAGAAACCATTCCGGATAACCTACGTTAGACAGTTGTTTAGCCCTTAGGATTTGTAGTCTACAACTCTTGCAAATAGAATTTGACATAATTAATAAACAACTCTAACGTAGGTTATCCGGAATGGTTTCTAAAGAAAGCCCTACATAAAGCCAAATCCAACTTTTATAAACCAAATAACTCCAGGGAGAAGTTTAAATGGGGTAGCAATAACATCATTGTACCATTTAATGATTCTATCAACTCTGTCTCCAAACTTCTACCTAATAACCAAATCAAATTTATTTACAATTATCCAAACAGCATTTTTAGAAAGGTAGTTAATGTACACCGGAGGGATGATGTGGACCAAAACTCCGGGGTATATAAATTGCCTTGTAAAGACTGTGATGATGTCTACTGGGGCCAAACTGGCAGGAATTTGTCCACGAGATTAAAGGAACATAAAAACTCCATAAAATATGGACAAGATAACTCCGCTGTGTTCCTTCATGCCAGCCAAAAAGACCATAGATTAGATTGGGATAATGCATCAATTATTTATAAATCACACTGTAGCTATCGAAGAAAAATTGTAGAATCTTCTCTAATAAAACATTATCCTAACTTTAATACCTCTAAAGGTCAGTGGCCCCAGATTGTATTACCAAGTTAGCGGTCAACAAAATTATGTCAAGAGCGGTCGGATAAAATATCACCCACTGTCTTTCCTTGACCCAACCATTTCAAGGGCATGCAACCCGAGTCCACCCCCCCTTTCCTCATCCCCTTCTATGTACCCCTCATTTCCTCATATATACTTGTACCTTAACTTCATTCTGCTGAAGAGGACTACAGATAGTAGTCGAAATATACAGTTTCCCTGTACTTTCCGTTATTATTTCTCCGATAGTGGGTTTATAGTGAATTTTTACAAATGTATTATAACATACCAATTTCCATATATACATATAAATATATATATCTACATATGTATGTATATATATAAATGTATATATATATATATATATATACATGTATACATATGTATATATATACATATATATACGTGCATCTACACTGAATGGTTCCCAGCGATCAATTGATATCTTTATTCAACCACAAACAACTTTTAATTCCATGCCATCGCAATCGAGACTGAAGAATCGCTCGATGGAGACATTTTGTTGGAAATTGAAACGTGGACGAGCCGAGGATTCGAACCCAGCTAACCCGTAACAAAGTTACAGTGACTTAAACCAATGCGCTATCAAGAGATCTCTCTCTTGATAGCGCATTGGTTTAAGTCACTTTAACTTTGTTACGGGTTAGCTGGGTTCGAATCCTCGGCTCGTCCACGTTTCAATTTCCAACAAAATGTCTCCATCGAGCGATTCTTCAGTCTCGATTGCGATGGCATGGAATTAAAAGTTGTTTGTGGTTGAATAAAGATATATATACGTATATGTATATATATATACATATGTATATATATACATATATATATACATATGTATATATATACATATATATATACATATACATATATATATATATATATACATGTGTATATATATACATATATATATACATATACATATATGTGCATGTATATGTATATATATATATATATATTATATATATATATATACTGTATATATAGACATATATACATGCATATATATATATATATATAATAATGAGAGACAGACAGACAGAGACACAGAAAGACTGACAGAGAGGAACAGAGATAGACAGAGAGAGAGAGAGAGAGAGAGAGAGAGAGAGAGAGAGAGAGAGAGAGAGAGAGAGAGAGAGAATCAAGGGTCACAAAAACCATTTAAACTTGACCACATCCATCTGTATCCGAGCACTACACTTTTATCCTGTGTGCACGGATAGCCTGGGGTGAGGATTGGGGTGGGTAGAGGGATTGGCTTTGAAATGTTTGGGCCACCGTCGCCGAACGCCATTGGAGATCGAAGTGAGATTTGCGAAAAATCTTATTTAAAGAACAGGTATTTTCTGTTGTACATCGACAGTTCATGGGCAATAAGCAGCTTGAAATGACTAATTAGCAGTTCTGAAGAGCCAGTATAGGCCTAGCAATCCGCTGGTGCTGATTGTTTGCTTAAGTAACGCAGAAGAAGGTTTAGCGAACCGGAACTGGATTGGACAACGGAATAGGAAAATACAAAAGGCAATAAAGATTGCTACAATAAATTTGTCAAGATGCAGAGATAGGGGAACAGGAGATAATACAGATGATGAAGGAAAGAAGACTGGAAATTGTATGACTGTGCGAAACCCGAATTAGAGGCAAAGGGGAGAAGACACTGCATGAAAATGATAAGATCATATATAGTCGGAAGGATGACGGAAGACATAGGGTTGCTTCAGTGCTATCGCCGCTGTAAGCAGAAATGGTCAACACTGTGGACTGTAGGAATGAAAGAATTGTATGTATAACGTTGAAAATTAAACAGACCAAAATTGGCACCATTCAAACATATGCCCAGTGACAAGGAAAAAGCTTGAAGGAGAAAGAACACATTTATGAAAGTCTACAGACAGTGGCAGAAGAAATAAGATATCAGGAGGGGATCGTTGTCAAGGGTGATATGAATGGACATGTCGGATATAGATGGACTTGAACATGTTATTGGAGAGTTTAGCATCGGCGAAAAAAAACCAGGAGGGAGAGAGAATAGTCGATTATTGTGTGATGAATAATATGTCCATAGTGAATACTTACTACAAACATCAGGAGAGCTATAAATGGACATGGTATAGGTGGAATGCACTGCAACAAGGATACAATGAGAAGTCAATGATTGACTTATTCCTTACCAACAGGTTGGTGGTGATACACAGCATGGTTTCTCCAAGAGTAAGTCATGTGCGACTAAACATCTATCCTTTTACATTAAAGTATATAAGGCGTCAGATAACAATGATAATTACGATGTTATTTATCTTGACTTTAGCAAACGTTCGACAAGGTGCCACACCAGAGACTACTAAATAAAACCAAAGCCCATGGCATAGGAGGAAAGGTGTTAGAATGGATTAGAGCTTGGATCAGTAACAGAAAACAGCGGGTCACCATAAATGGAGTAAAATCCAGGTGGGGCAATGTAAATAGTGGGGTTCCCCAGGGCTCGGTTTTGGCCAACGAATGGAATAGACTTCGTAACCATGCAATGAGCGCTGAAACTATCAGTAGTTTTAAGAAACAGACATCTTTATGGATGGGGATGACAGGTGGTGATGGATATGGAACTGCCTAGTGTAGGCCTTATGGTCTCTTGCAGTCTCCTTCATTCTTATGTTCTTATGTTAAAGCCCCAGGCGATGGCGAGCTACCTATAGAACTATTTAAATCTGCTGGAGAGGGATGTGTAGAGTGGTTGAGAAACATCTTGAATAATGTATGGAGAGAGGAAAAAGTGCCACAAGAGTGGAACAAAGCAATAGTATGTCCAATCTATAAGAAAGGTAGCAAATCAGATTGTGCAAATTACTGGGATAAACCCTTATTATCTCATGTTGGAAAATTAAATGAAGGAACAATGAAGAAAATATTAAGATCCTGTGCCGAGGAAAAACTAGGAACATGGCAACATGGTTTCAGACTTTTCATGAAAGTAGCAGTTGCCGACAAGACTGACGAGTTAAACACCATATGAGGAAGGAGCCTTTATTTGTACGACGTTTCGGCACTTGAAAAAGCTGTGATAAGCGAAACGTCCTACAAATAAAGGCTCCGTCCTCATATGGTGTTTAACTCGTCATGGTTTCAGACCCAATAGGAGTACAACAGACCTAGTGTTCACACTGAAGATGATACTGGAAAAGAGCTGGGAATGGGACATTGACAAGTTTGTGGCTTTTATCGACCTGGAAAAAGCCTTCGATAGAATTAATAGAAACAGCCTGTGGAGAGTCTTACAACATCAAGACTATGGCATAAGCCCTAAAATGATAAGAATAATTAAGAGTATATACGAGAATACAGAGAGCAGAGTCAAGAACAGAGAGCTGGTGAGTGAATGGTTTAGCATAAAGACAGGAGTGAAGCAAGGGGGAGCGCTCTCGCCTTTGCTTTTCATAATATACATGAAGGAAAAAGAGATTACACTCGCCCATCCAGACGATGTAGCTGTTGTGACAGGAAACCAACAAGATCATGACAAGATGGAATGACACCTTAAACAAGCTGGGGATGAGAGTGAATACACAAAAGAGAGAAATAATGAAAGTAGGTAGAATCAAAGAGGGAATGTAATATTCATATTGGAAAGATCAAACTGAAGCAGACTGAGAAATTTAGTTATTTTGGAGTGTTTTTTGATGAAGGAAACGGGCAAAACATAGAAATATCAAATAGAGTTAAGAAATACAATACAAATGGCAATGTATTATATCCCATATTAAGGATAGAAATATCCAAACAAAGGCCAAAACCATTATATTTACAACAGCATTAAGACCAGTGCTTCTTTATGGGACAGAAACTTTGACACTGACAAGAACACCTTTGCAAATACAAGCAACAGAAATGAAAGTCCTGAGAATAATCCGAGGAGTGACTAGACATAAGAACATAAGAATGAAGGAGACTGCAAAAGACCATAAGGCCTACACTGGGCAACTCCGTGATAGAATTAGAAATGAAGAAATTAGGGAGAGATTAGGAATAACATTTGTGCTGAAGATAATTGAAAAGAACAAACTGAGATGGTATGGGCATGTTAAAAGAATGGAAGACACAAGACACGCAAAGAAATTTTTGGGGTGGGTTCCTTCTGGTAAGAGGCCGGTAGGATGCCCTGGGGAACGATAGACACAAGGAGTGGAAGAAGCTGCTGAGCAAAGAGGAAGAAAATTGCAAGAAATAATTAGAGATGAGGATTTCCGGGACAGAGACTTTTGGCGAAGATTCATAGAGGCCGGACAATGACAGGCATAGCCTATCTTGCGTCTGGTGAGAGTGAGAGTATTCTCTGTTGCTGCCTGCAACAAGAAGAGAGGAGTTACCGAAGGAGGATTAGGGAGAGCGGGTGGGGGGAGGTCGACGCGACTTCATAGTCCAACAAATTGTGATGCATTTTTGCTAAATTTGGCATCACAATAAAAGAGTAAGAGCATCTGTTACCGCCTTGCAAATCGTTCATCTTCCTCGTACTCGTACTCTGTCTCCGGCTGAATACTAAGCAGACTTCTGAAAGCACAAGAAACCCAGATAGATATACGAGCTTCTAAATCTCTGGTGTTTCGTTACAAGACGACTAAGTCGTCTTTAATCGTGGTATTTATTTCCCGCCCTCCCACGTGGATGTAAATATTCTTTACAGGAGCTTTTATATACCTAATGTCTCGCAATAAAGAAGAGTTCTTAGGACTGTCGGTATTTCCTCTGTCACTAGTCGAGATCGATCAAATAAATAAGCAACGACTTCCTACATTTTTTTTTTCTTTTTTCTTTTTGAGGGAGACCTTTAAACTCTGCAAAAAGACTGCAATTAATTCAAACTAAAAGCTGTCAAATGTATTACGTGATGAGAATAGTCAACATTTGTTAACTGCTCCTGTCACTATGCATTCGTCTTAGTCCGTAATTATCTAGCAAATCATCTTGACCATCTTAGCCCATTCAAGCTGGCAATTCTCTACACTGTATCGTTCCCTGACTGCCATCAGACAGTTTCACTCAACAGTGGTAAATGCCCCTCTAAACATTGAAACGCAACTTGAATACTTAGAATCCTTTGTCCTCTTCAGATTCTCTCGTCTTCCGCCAAGAGAATCTGTTTGGGTTAGAAGACTCAACGGCTCCTCTGGTTTCCAAAAATGAAGTCATACAGATCTTCGCACATGTGAAGTGATCTTAATCATTATGTTTCGATTATCGTTGTTCCTTTACGGTGCCACCTGGCAACACGACCAAGAGACCACTTATCTAACGTCTTTCTCGTCGGAGTTGCCAGATCTTACCAACAACAGAATGATACCGAGCGAAGTTTTCTGGAGAGGAACGACGCGCAAGTAAATTTTACGGCCACACATGTCTCCATTTCCCCTAATTTCGAAGGCCTATGAGAGGGGGGTCCAGCTGGTACTCTGCTCCGAGGCCCAAGGACTAAGAAAGACCCCACAACAACCATGTAACATTCATCTTCCCTCGAAGAAAAAAAAAAAAAAATCTACTACCCCCAGCCCGACAAACACATTCACACCCACAAACATCAAAATACTTGTCACACTACACTTAATTCTTTTTATTAGTATTTTTTATTCATTACCGCATGCCTAGTTGTATAGACATAGATTTACTGGACATCAAATTCTCAATTTTGAGAAGAATCTTTGCCTGCCTCGGGTTCCCAAAGGGGTCTTGTACCGCCTTGCAAGATTTCTCTTGGAGGCCCTGTTAGTTCCTTTCAGATGTTGGAGCTTCTGACATAAAACCTATCCTTAGTATGAAGGCCACACCTGAACTGAAACAAGTCACCTGACGTTAACCATAAAAACAAACATAAAAGGCAAAGTTCCTGAGCTGAACTAAAGTACAAAAAAAAAAAAAAGAAAAAAAAAAAACGGTCTCCACTAGTTGGATAAAAATAGTTCGACCTTATCCAGTACAAAAATACGTGATCATGTTAAAACGCTGAAGTAGATTATTAACCGCCTTACATAAATCCATGACACACTTAAGGAGTCGCTCTAGACCAGACCCGGTCCTTCTCGACTAGACCATGTAGGAACCACTTACATGGCTGCCAGTATGTGCCCAAGTCATGTCCGTTATAAAACACAACTTTCCACCTTTTTTCACCCTTCTCCCATTCCAAATCTCTGCAAACTATCTATATTCTCTGGTGCAGTTTCCTTGGGTCCCTCCATATTTAACCCATTTTCAAAATGGTTCAATATACTAGCATTCCCGGCCCCCTCTTATAGACACATTAAATGTGGTGATTTGTAGACAAATGTGGTGACATATATTCATACGTATAGGATGTGAAATTTATACCATAGTGGTCCGTGTAAACTAATTTGTTGGACGAATGTGTATTTACTTAATTTGTTCCTTGTAATCCATGTTCATCTAATCAAAGATACATTTGTTTCATTAGTTTTGATTAGTTCTCTGTTTTCTATTTCAGAATATACCATTCTCGTCCCTCTTCCCGCTTCCCTTCTTTTCCCTCCCCTTCCCTCTCCTCCTTCACATGCCCTCCTTTCCTTCCCTTCTTCCCCTTCCACTATATCCTCCTCCTTCCTGCCTCTACCTAATCCCCTTCTCCATCTTTCCGTCCTCTCCTCCTCTTCCTCACTCTCTTCCCGCCACGCCTTCCTTGTCCCTCCCCTACCACCTCCCCTCCTACTCGCATCCTTATGCAATTCGCTGGTCATTCTTCCCCTTTCTACTCCTCTATTATTATCCCCTTATCTTATTCTCCGCTTAACCTACGCCGTACCGACATCGTATTGGGTATTCTCTGCGATTTTTTTTTCTTCTGGATTTGATATCGAAGGTGCTACGGAGCATGTCACTCAGCATTCATTCATGACTAAGGACTAAGATTCTGTTTGACGTTGCCACACCCCTCCCCCTACCAGGAGGTCAGGGCGGTGCTCCTTATGAAGGACTTTGTAGCGTGGAATTTGATAAACCATGCCCTTGGTCCAATTCGCTAGCGGAAAGGTTTGAACCTCTGTCACCTCGTTTTTATTCTGGCCTCCACAACATCGGTACAATGTCGGTAGCAAAGGAGTTTAACTTGAATACAAACCTTTTGTCACATCCTTACCTCCTCCATACCAAACCCTCTCCAGCCCTCCTCCTCCTCCTCCTCCTCCGCCTTCTCTTCTCTATCTGTCTATCTATTCGTCTATGTGTATATCTCTGTATGTCCATTCATTTCTCTACCACTATTTTTCTATCTATATCTATCTTATTTCGCCTACATTCTTAGACCCTTTCCCATTTTCTCCATTTCCCTTATCTTTTCTCTCTCCCCCCTCTCTCTCTCTCTCTCTTTCTCTCTTTCCTATTTTCACGTTACCTTCCCTTTCCCTCCGTCTTTCCCTTCCTTCCTTCCTTTTTCGTGATTCCCTCTCTCTCACTTCCTTCTTCCTCATACTCCACACTCTTTTCACTTCTCGAAAATTCTTTGATCATCGACTCCCTTCCCGTTCCTCTCCTCCTCCTCCACTTTCTCAATGTTGTATAACATTCTTCCCGTCCCCCTCTCTTGCTCCTCCTCGTTCCCCTCCTTCCGGTTTCTCCTCCACTTTACCAATGTTGTGTAACACTCCAACCCTCACCCCACCAGAAAGTTTCGCCGCACAAGAAAAATAAGATTCGTTTTTATCACCGTCATATGAGACCCATGTTGGTTACGTGCACGAGATGGTCGTCAAATGGAACCATCTCCCTGTAATCCATCCTCAAACCCCGTTGACTTCTACGTACACCTCCATCTCGAGGTGCAGCCCCAATATGTTGACACTCGGTTCCCGGACCGGACTCAGGATATCAATCAAGTTTGTATTTCATCAATTGGTGACTGATCTCTTCCTTCTACTATCACAAACCTGTGACGTAGAAATAACCTCACACTAATGCAACACAAGGAACAGTCCAACGTTTCTTCCCAGATAGATCTACGGGAGGGCCAGAGGATCGCTGCTGGCCAATATGGGGCAGCGGGTTTCCAGGCACCGGAACTCAAAGCCATGGTTTTTGTTATCATTGTTTTATCCGTCTTTGCTTCTATGGGGGTTTCCGACTCCTAGTGGTCATGCTAAAGCCCCAGACACACTATCACGATTCTCGTCAAATGTTGTGATTTTGAAAAGCAGCAAAACGACTTCGCTTCCAACATTCTAGACTTCCCTAAGTCTAACATTCAACAATGTGCCTGATATTTATATTGATTTAAATTCTCGTAGTTCGTCATTCAACTCCTCTATATATAATGCAAAGGTGATTTGACATTTGGAAATTCGAAAAAAAAATTATGTAAACGAAGTTGTTTCTACTCAAACGAACTCACGTCAGTCGTGATGGTGTGACAGGGGCTTAAGCTGCAGCTAAATCAGACAAGTAAGTGATCTGGAAGTCTGCCTTAATCCAATGCCAGGCACTTAGTGCAAACTCTTACATAATTATCGCCTGACAATTCTATTGCTCAATGATGGGGCGTGTCCCTCAATAAAAAGTTTTCGTTAATCAAGATTTCATCGCGACAAGATTTAACCCCCAAGCTTAATAAGATCGCCTGACATCCGACACATTCAATCTTGTACAAAGGAGGACGCTGTCTATATAGTTAGGTATTCCATGATATCCATGTCACATATGTAGTTTACTTGTGTATTTTTTCTTTTGAAATAAATTCATTTTTTTATACTCTTGGTTTTGCTTCAATTTCGAACAAGCGTATTTTCTGTCATCTTTTGACGAGGTAAGGTACAGCCGGACGCATAAGTAATTTGGACACAGAAAAAAAAGCAAACAAAACTTTTGCTATAGTTAAAACAACAACAAACACGAACTACTTATGAATGATTGATTAATTGGACTTAACGTCGTGAGCTCCCTCTATCAGGAGGATAGGACGGCCCCCCTTACAGGAGACTTTGGAGCGTGGAATTCAATCAACCATGCCCTTGGTCCAACTCACTGGCGGCAGGATTCGAACCGCCAACTCGACCTCCGCCGCAAGTAGCGACGCTCTAACCCGTTCGGTCAGCAAACCTCACAACTACTTATACACATTGTTCACCTTTACTGGATTTCCGATTGGAGAAGAAAAATAATGTTTCTGTTCCTGTATCTAAGTGAATATCATTCTTTTATTTAAGCTGGTACAAAGGAGCTATGCCTTGCTGCACTGTTTCTGATCCTGGCAAGGTGACGGGGGGCAGAGACAACCTTCTACCCCAGAGATGCTAAGATGGAGGTTTAAATGCTTTTGGGTTGTGCATGATGTATGTATATGTGTGATTTGATTAGGCCACCTCCACACACTCGCACGCACGCACATACACGCAAGCACGCGCGCACATACACATACACACACACACACACACACACAATGTACATTATGAAGAAAACCTTGGACCTATTACTACGATCCAAGATCAAATCTACATTGTACGAGAAAGACTTCATAAGCAAATGACCCCTAGAGACAAATCAGACCAAGAATTCCTCTTTCGGTGCCCAAGATCATCCTAATCAACCAGATGTCACCAAAGGTTTCGGGCTAGTATGGGAGAACAGGTTTTTTGTAGACCGGTTCGTTTACTGTCCCGAGACGCATGGATGATGTGTAGATTGCCCTGTCATAACCTGATTCCACTTCAATCTTATATCTTGTTCTCACTGATTCCGACAAAGTGGGGCCCGAGGGAGGACGGCTGGCTCATTTCGGGGAGTTAAAAGGAAATATCGCTTCGTCATCCCCTCCAGCCTCTCTTCCTGTTCTTCCCTCACTCGCTCGTTCAATTAACTAGTCACAGACTTCTATACTTTTTCGTTCTCGTCTCCTTTTATTTGTTTGTTTGTTTGTTTGTTTGTTTCTTCATCGCCTCTGTCATTCCCTCTTCTCTTTTGAAATTCTCATTCCCTTCCCTTCTCTTTCTTTTCTTCCTTTCCAATCCATTTTCTCTTTCCTTCCTTGGGTCCCATCTTTTCTCTTCTCTTTCCTCTTTCCCTTCCTCCTTTCTCCACCAACGGGACGAGGCATTTGATCTCCTTACACTAAATAAAAACTCAAGAGAGAAAGAATGACACAAAAAGGCACTACGAGACCTCCTTAGAGCCACAGAACCGCTCCAACCAAGAGACTCAGCGCTATGCCTGACACGGAGCGCCCCGAACTCCCGCTCTCCCCACGGAACTGCTGAGACTCGGGTCCCCCGTCCAGGTTATTGTCCGGAACCCTCCAGGCCTGGGACGTGGTGCTCCTCGGGCTAGGTGTCGTCCAGGTGAAGGAGGTCTTGTTCCTGAAGAAGGGGTCTTCGGTCGCGATGGGAGCCGGTGGGAAAGTGTCCACTTCGTTGAACTTAGGGAACGAGTCAATGCTTCCAGAGTCTGGGGTGTTTATGGAATGTGTGTGCGGGTGTTCTGGAAGGTCTTCCTGGGGCTGTCGACGTGGAGGAGGCACTGATGGAGGGGTCATCGGACAGTCGCGGGCGTTGGGTCTGAAAGAAACAGCAATATCGCAATGTTAATTGCATAGCTAACGAAGGGGGTGCTACAGAAAAGCATGAGGCCGCCAAAAAATATAGATAAAATAAACGAATAAATAAAATTGAATAAATAAATGAAATACAGTAATAAGAAATAGTACGGAGTAGTTTGGGTCTGAAAAAAGCATGACTTAGCAACATCGCAATATTAATCACATCGCTAAGGATAGAGGTGCCATAAAAAAAAAAAAAAAAAAATACTCGAGGCTGCTAGAATTGGAAAAAAAAAAAAAAATGTACGGTTGGTGTCAACTGAAATAGACTATAATTCCTTCGCCTCTCTGGAGGTACCAAGGAGATGAATAGAATAATTTGGTAACAAGACGGAAGAAAATGGTATCCAGGGACTCTTGGGCAAAGCATCTGTTGTGCCAAATCTCGGATGACTGGTCTTCTTCGCCTAAGACCGGATCAGTTACCTCACCTCATCTGAATACCTTCACTCGGCGTTAGACACAATAAAATCTGATCAAACGCGCCGTTCTACTAAGATCCCCTCATGAGTTTTCAAATCCTCTGGAATAAGCCAAAAGAAAATACATAAATTACGTCAACGCAGGAAAGATTATCATCTTTGTTCTTCTGTAGCCTATCTTATTGATACCGATGTAGATAAGAAGTTTGACAAAACCGTAAGTGATTAAGAGATCTCCGATGTATTTTCATACTACTTAAGTCCTAGAGGACCACAGTGGAAATAAGTCTCTTGACTTTCTGTGCCATCCTCGGATGTACAATTATATGTACTATGTATAATATTGAGTCTTATATGTATTGTACTTATTGTATGTATGATTGTATCCGAATAAAAAAAAAATTCAATTCAGATGCTCGCTGGACGAGCTGGTTAGAGTGTCGCTCAAGGTGAATGCAGTTCGTACCCTGCCGCCAGCGAGTTGGACCAAGGGCATGGTTCTATAAGGGGCACCGTCCTAGCCTCCTGATAGGGGGAGTTCGTGACGTTAAATCGAACCAACAACTATGCAAATGCAAGACCAATACGTTTCCGATGACGTCACCAGCGGCAAGGCAAAGAAAATGGGAAAACCTGACTTGGCGTCGATTTGTTAGTTGTTGGTGGGTTTTTTATTCCGTGGCGGTTCTCTCTCTCTCTCTCTCTCTCTCTCTCTCTCTCTCTCTCTCTCTCTCTCTCTCTCTTTTGGACACTCTTTAAAAAATGGTATGATTAAAAAACAGCCAACGAATAAATACGTAATTAGACAAATAGATAAATATAACATAATCAAATATGGCGTAACCATTGGATTTCGCTCAGACTTTGGAGGGCCAATTACTATTCCGTTAGTGACGGAAAGCACAGTGCTCATTTTTTAAGCTAACGCGCCTCCTCAGCTACATAAAAATCCTTTGTTCATAACAAAAATTAAATCAACAAAGCACGTCACCATCTTAGAACAGTGGTTCCCAATCTGTTGGAAGCAAATAGGGTGTGTCATATAAGATATTTTGGGAATTACTAGTCTTGGGGACTTACAGCGGTATTCTTAAAAAAATTCTTTCCTTATATAAGCCTTTCCTTATACAAATCTTATGGAAGGGAAAGATTGTTTCTTAAGAATAACAGCGTAAGAATATTACGGTGGTATTCTTACGGTGGTATTCTTAAAAAAAATTCCTTACATAAATCTTCCCTTGTATAAATCTTATAAAAATTCTTGGAAGGGGAAGATTTTTTTTAAGAATACCACCGTAAGAATCTTACGGTGGTATTCTTAAAAAATTCTTTCCTTGCATAAATCCTTCCTTATATAAATCTTATATAAATCCTTGCAAGGGAAATAATTTCTTTTAAGAATACCACCGTAAGAATCTTACCTTGGTATTCTTAAAAAAATCTTTCCTTATATAAATCTTATATAAATCCTTGGAAGGGAAATATCTTTTTTAAGAATACCACCGTGAGAATTTTACGGTGGTATTCTTAAAAAAATATTTCCTTATATAAATCTTTCCTTATATAAATTTTATACAAATCCTTGAGATTTTTTAAGAATACAACGGCAAGAATCTTACGGTGATAAAAAAAAAAAAAAAAAAAAATCTTTCCTTACAAAAACCTTTCCTTATACTTATAAAAATCCTTGGAGAGTAAAGATTTTTTCTTTAGAATAACACCGCAAGAATCTTACGGTGGTATTCTTAAAAAAAATTCCTTACATAAATCTTCCCTTGTATAAATCTTATAAAAATTCTTGGAAGGGGAAGATTTTTTTTAAGAATACCACCGTAAGAATCTTACGGTGGTATTCTTAAAAAAAAATCTTTCCTTGGAAGGGAAAGATTTCCTCTTAAGAATACCATCGTAAGACTTTACCCAGGAAAGGGTAGGGTTCCTTGGTTAAGTACATTCATCCCGTGTGCTTATGCAAACAAGCTACATCGATTACCACTCCCCCACCCCTGACTTGAATCGGGGTTGTTCAAGAAGGATCAATATTAAAGTTTAATTATTTTTAATAAGAGTCGAGCTTATCGGATAATTTCGGGAGGTCGGACGATTCATGGGCGAATTATGTAAGGCCTGATGTAACTCAATGGCTTCCTTCATAAGACACTGTCCCGCTCCACCACCATCGTAGCTGCAGACACTGAAAGAAACGCAAACACTAACACACACACATACACACACACACACACACACACACACACACACACACACACACACACGCCCGCACGCAAACACATACACCGACACAGACATATACACACCGACACATACAGACACAACACACAAACACATACTCACCAACACACCAACGACACACACACCAACACACACACACACACACACACACACACACACACACACACACACACACACAAACCAACACAAAAAACGACACACACACAAACACACACACACACACACACCGACATACGCACACCGACACACACACACATCGACATACATACACACCGACACACACATACACACACACACACATACACACACACACACACACACACACACACACACACACACACACACACACACACACACACACACACACACACACACACACACACACACACGACTCGTGGCCCACTATGGCGGTCCGGGTTCGAATCCCGCCCAGGGCTGAAATAATTTCAGTATCGCTGCGCTGCGGGTTGTTACTCCAACTCTCGTGGGCGGGGAGTTGGGTGTGTGTGTGCATGTAAGGTCACAGTATTACCCATAGATCGGTCATACGAGCTCTGAGCTCTCATCCGGGAGGTTAATAACTGTTGATCACGAGTCCAATACGTGATCCAAGACCATGGTGGTGAATCACACACACACACACACACACATACACACACACTCCGACACACACCCACACACACAAACACACTCACCAAAATACATACACACACACACACACACACATATATATATATATATTTATATATTTATACATACATCTTTCAAGCAAAATATTTACTTAATTAGTTCTTTATAAATGTTTGATTACATTTCATTTCTCACTTTGTTTTAAAAATATTATCATGCGTCGTCACCCCTACTAGGAACTTAACATTAACAACCAAATAACCCGTGGTTAAGCGTTCGTGATTTTTTCCTTCGCCAAACGATTCAAGGAGTCTTGCTGGACCGGACAGAATCGACTGGCGACACCTCCCCCCCCCTAAAAAAAAAAGTTTTAAGATTTAATTAGATGAACACCTAGGCAATATGCTGTAATACCTGACATTCGTCTAGTCCTTTTGTTTATTAATTTCTACTTTGAACTCTCTGTTCCTAACTCGAGGACAATATGGGGTTTCGGCGGACTGAATAAAAGCGATTGACGACACCCAAGAAGAAATACATGTTTTATCGTAATAAAAGGCTTCTCTCAAAATGAAAACAAGACATGCGATTTGGTTACGCAAGGGTAAAAAGGTTGAGAAACGCTGATCTAGATGATCGTTTATTCCAGTCTTCTTAAACGACTGAGCGAAAATTTACAAGAAGGCGCTTGGTCAACCCTTCTGGCAGCAACTTCTTTAGCAAGTCCTTTCTCAGACTTCAAAGTTACTGTACTGACCTAACCCAAACTTTTAAGACGTGCTGTGAGAAATGATGGCACGTGGAATGTGGATAACCACAACGTCACAAGGCTACAGAAGCAAAACTAAAGGAAGGTCGGGGTCTGAAACTCACAAGGAAAGGATTCTGTTTGTTTTTTTCACACTTTAAAGCAGCAACTCAACTCTTGGCCGGCACTCAAACTCTTGCGTAATCTATGACCAAGTTTTCCCAAGTAACAGGTTTTATACTTGCTTTTATGACTGCCTAGTGAGTAACTGATGCATGTAAACTTTGTTAAGTATACATGGATTGTTTACGAAATGAACTTCTCGACGTGCTGTGAGAAATAATGGCGCGTGGAATGTGGATAACCACAACGTCACAAGTCTACAGAAGCAAAACTAAAGGAAGGTCGGGGTCTGAAACTCACAAGGAAATGATTCTGTTTTTTTCACACATTAAAGCAGCAACTCAACTCTTAGTCGGCACTCAAACTCTTGTGTAATCTATGACCGAGTTTTCCCAAGTAACAGATTTTATACAAAGTATTACAAAGGCGGAGCATGCCGACAGGAGACCTTTTGGTCCATATCTAGGTCAGATGCGAAAAAAATAAATAAATAAAAACTATAATAATGTAAATAACAAATAAAATACATAAATAAATGCATAGGTATAATTAAATAATAAACAAACAGGTAAATAGTGAATAATAATAAATTGACATATAACTAATAATAAATGAAAATCAGACAGACAAATGATAAAAAAAAAACAATATAAAATAAATTATAATCCTTACAGCATCTTGCTTAGGTGTTTATCTAAATGATTCTTAAAGCTTCGAACTGAACTACATTGCACTACCTGTGCTGGAAGTTTATTCCATTCATTAACTACACGGTTGGCAAAGTTGTTTCTACCTATACTTGCTTTTATGACGGCCTAGTGAGTAACTGATGCATGTAAACTTTGTTAAGTATACATGGATTGTTTACGAAATGAGAAGCTGGTGGCTTTACCCTCTCAAAGTTGCGCGTGGATCCTTGGGGGCATGCGGACCATACTTCGAAGACCTCTTCTCTGAAGTCTCCTCACAACTTACGAAGGCTTTATTCTTCTGGACGGACACAAAGAACCTCTAACAAGTGGCTCTCGAACTCGGGGCCATAGAACTCAAGGGAATTTTAAGACATATAGCCTGCTGTTACAAATTCTATATTTCTATATAATGTGAGAAATCAAAATGTAATTTACGCATATCACAAAAATCTAAGGTAATTATGATGTAATTTTATTTTATTTTATTTTTTTTATTTTTTGCGGTCTTGGTGGA
The DNA here is from genome assembly GCF_046742065.1 of Oratosquilla oratoria. Classification (NCBI taxonomy): domain Eukaryota; kingdom Metazoa; phylum Arthropoda; class Malacostraca; order Stomatopoda; family Squillidae; genus Oratosquilla; species Oratosquilla oratoria. The sequence goes on along the minus strand of NC_134796.1, from coordinate 9,542,011 downwards.
TTTGGGCGAAACAGGGAACCACTAGGATGTTGAGAATTCATAGAAATGTGGAATGAAGTGGAAAAAATAGAGAACCACCGCCCGAGATAGATTCTTCCACTGTGGTTAACTACAGGCTATTCCATTTAAATATCAATGGCTCCGGTACTAAAGGGGAAGAACCTGTCAGTTCCAGGCGTTCATTTCAATACATCCTTGGCTGTAGCCCTTTGAGGAATCAACTCTCTCTCCGCCCTGATATAACTAAACCGTTCAAAGTAGATTTATTTGTCATATATTCTTCCCGAGTCCAATCCGGTCATTCTACTTACCTAAAAGGATTTCTTTGGCTCCTTTGATGTCATACACCTCGGAGCTTTTGCTCTGGGTGGATGGGGGAGGGATTTGATATATGAACCTCTGATGTTGATCCCCCAATCACTGCGGCCTAGGACCAGAGGCCTAATGTCATCACATCACCAAGTGGACGAGCGAATGTCAAGAGATAGCTTAAGACACAATGTGAAGCGATTGACTGCAAGCCACACGCCATTATCATATATTTGGACCAATGACGGGCACCTCCTTGCGGTGGTCATGGAAGATGGATATGTCAGGTGACCATTTTCAAAACACGTCAACCCACTCGCCTTTACCAGGAGGTGCAGCCCCAAGAGGCTGACACTTGGTCTCCAAACTGGACCCCAAATCTCTCTCTCTCTCTCTGTATCAACTTCAATTTAATTTCTTACAAATTTTCACATATAAAGATCTGACAACCGGTGACTGATTTCCTCTTCCTACTTTCACCCTGTGACATTGACACTTACACAACACAGACAACAATCAAAAGTTTCTTGCCAGAGATCTGTTGGAGTGCTGGAGGACCGCTGCCACCTGCTGTGAGGCTGCGGGTTAAGAGCAAGTGAAACTCGAAGAAACGATCATTATCATTATTATCATATTTATATACACAAATGAAAAAAACAACTATTTAAGGTGAACAGAAACAACAAATGCGACATTGATCATATTCTTGGAAACGAAGAAACTTGAGACCTGGTTATGAAAAAAAGAACAAAAACAACTGCTTATTAAGACATTTACAACCGAGTGGTTTATGCAACTCTACATGAATTATACATCGGGATGACTCACAACACTCTCCAGACGTCTTAGGGTTATCGCACTGGGCAAATTTTTTCCTCCGACATCCTACCTCCAACCTCCATTTGAATAACTAGAGTATAACTTCGTTTACAGAAATCTAGACTTCTCTAAAGGGCCATTTACACGGTCGAACAGTATGACAAACCCGGTTTGTCAGGCAAGTGTTTGAAGTGACGTTTGACCGTGTGAATGGGGTATTTGGTCGTCAAACACGTTTGTCGAATGTGTTTGACAACCAAATACCCTATTCACACGGTCAAACATAACTTCAAACACTTGTTTGACAAACCGGGTTTGTCAAACAGTTTGACCGTCTAAATGCCCCTTAAGAACATTTCAAGAGTATGTCTAACATTAGTCTAGGTTTACAATCTCATTTCAACATTCAGCTTTGCTATATACGACGGAAAGATAATTTGACAGTTGGAGATTTGAAAATTCAAATATTGTAACCGAAGCCGTTTCTACTCAAACGAACTCTTAACGGTCGTCGCTGATGAAGCCCATGGGAGGCCAATGTGGTAACCTCTTCAAAATGGCACCCCGAAGACACACACATTGAAGAAACACCACGATACTTTCACTTAAAGCAGATTTTCAACTTTTACTCCATCATCAACTCCTTCGAGTTGATGTACTTCTACATTTACCTTCGAAAAAAAAAAAAAAAAAAAAATCATAGCTATCATAAAGGGACTGAACAAGATTGAGAATCTCCCTTCCACCCCCCTCCTCCCTCGGCGTGCGCGCACACACACACACACACACACACACACACACACTTAGCATTCTCTCTCACACACATATACAATTTACTGTCTATATACCAAGAGGTTTTTTCCACCCTATAAGGGAGGTAGCTAAGTCAGAGGCACGTACCTATTTCCACCTATTCTACTCCCCTCCACCCCCCATTCACTATCAGCTACATAAATTACCCCTTGCCCTGCTGTCTTAATATGATGACCTTGCCTGCATCACCCTTGTTGAAGCCCTTGGCTCTTCACTCTGGCTATGAGCCAAGAAAATGCTAATTTGTAATAAGCCCTGCCCAGCATGAGATCTGTCACGGCACGCCACGGATCAACACCTAACAACCAAGTAGATTGAATCCGTGGGGGTTCCCCTTTGCGTCCACTCACACACATGATTTATTCATGCAATTTTCCTATCTTTCTTGAATCCACTCCTTCTATATGCAAACATGTTCAATATTTCATTGTAATTACTCCACTGAGCGATGTATTAAGAGGAATGAAACGTTTGGATTATAGTGTGCTTCGACCATAACTGGTTTTTACTCCGCCTTTACAAACGAAAAATGGTGTTTTAGTAAATGCATTGGACTCCGACCAGAAAAAGAAACATGTGATGTTTGACCGTGTGAATGGGGTATTTGGTCGTCAAACACGTTTGTCGAACGTGTTTGACAACCAAATACCCTATTCACACGGTCAAACATCACTTCAGGGAGAAAGGTATGTGCAGTACTCGCTTGGAGACAAACGAGAGTGAATGCTAAGGCACATTCTGTTTTGTCAGTTCTTTGCTGTACAGTTTCAACTTTTGGTGCACGTTTCCGGTAAGTTTCCAAGATTTTCTTCGTATGTTTTTACAACAAGGAACGATGATCCAGATGAATATTGTATTCAAACTTAATATATCGTTTTGATTCAGTTTAAGGTCGTGAACTCCCTCTATCAGGAGGATAGAACGGTGCCCCTTTCAGAATGCTTTGTAGCGGGGAATTTAATGAACCATGCCCTTGGTCCAACTCGCTGGTGGCAAAATTCGATCTGACAATGTAAATCAACAAATAAACTCCTAAAATCCACTGCAAGATCAGGCTTAGGACAACAGAAAGAAACTCTTCCACAGCATAGTTTCCGATAATTAGCAGAACACACATAAACGCTTAACATCTAACCAAATTAAGAATTGAAAATAACAATAGACTCCACCAAAATTACCCCCAATTGGACACCTGTACATACATACATATACCAAGGCTTTTTCCCCCTTACAAGGGGGGTAGCCAAAAAGAAAAAGACATAAAATCACTCCCACCCATTCCATCCCTGAATACACTCCACACCCCTCCACCCTCCCTGTACACCTGTACATAGAAATTAAAATTCTCCCCGTAGAACATCATATGAAAATGACAGCTTCAGAGTCCTATGCTAAATCACTTAACATCACTCACCCTCGTCATTATGTCACAAAAAATAGCTGAACGTAGCAGAAAAAACAACTACTCCATTAGGTAATTACTCAAACATAAACAACAATCTACCAACATTACAATACATCCACACAAAGACCCATTCATATTCGGTAAACAAGCTCTTCAAGACCAATAGACTAAATACTTCACCAACACTCCACCTTCCCCCTTACAAGACATCAGCTCCACAATAATAATAATAATAATAGTCTTAAGAGAAGCAAGAGCCACACTGGCACGTTTGCATTCAAAGCAGCATCCAACACCAAAACTATCACCACAGAATAGGCCTGGTCACAGAATAAAACTGCCCTCGAAGAAGCCACAACACACAAGACAATGAACACATCCTACACTGCCCCACATTAACATTCACTAGACAAGAGCATAATATTTCTTCCCTGAATAACTTATGAAACCGACTGATGGCTGTTGCCAGTCGCATGGAGGCCTTGGCTCTCCTGAATGAGACCTGGGACAACGGATTGGTTGATCGGGTCGTTAACGTTGTTTTGTAATCGCCATGAAAACGCCTATTGCCTCTAGCTGCTTGAGACCTTTTTGATAGCAATGCATGCTGTCGAAACCCCAAGGAACTTGCTACACAGACAGTACCTGTTTTAAGGTGTGGAAGGAAAGTTTACGAAGAGGACGGTCAGGTTTTTTTTCATAAAGTTTACATAAGCTCCATGCGCTGGTGGTGTAATTGGAACCCCACGGGTGTCGTATGTTCGAGTCTCGCAGTTCTCTTCGATTTTTTAGCAGTGATTGTGACCTGCCCAGTCCCTAAAAGGCATTATTGGTCACAGAAATGGATAGATTCGATCGCAACATCGCGTTTCCCGGAGCATCTTCCTGGGCTTCTTTTTTACGTAAGTCGACTCCCAGGTGTACTTCATGTAACCGTAGCAAATGCTCGACGACTGAAGCTGAACTTGATAGTCAGGAGAGGCCATAGCACTTTTGGTTGCTGATTTTGACTGATTTAATTTAATTCTTGTTTATTTGATTTTCAATAATAATAATAATTCTAATAATAATAATTTTGTTTGATTAATTTTTTTGTTAAATTTGTTTGAAATGATTGAAAAGATTATTCAGCTTTGGCGATTCCCAACGGCGAATGAAAGTGTATACAGATCACGTAATGCATTAACATATTTCTGACATGAGAGTATATACAGATCACGTAATACACGAAAATATATCCGATAGCATACATAAAAATATGCATGCATTGAAACCACATACATACACAAAAACAATTTAACCTAAAATGGAAAATTTCTCCTATGAATTTAGCTAGATTTAGTTTGTAGGAAACAAAAAAAAATATATACAAATATACAGGTAAAGTAAGCAATAGCAAGGATGAATATTTAAAGAAATAATTAACCTTCATGAATTTTGCTTATCTTGGTAACGTTTACATTTGTTCAAGAGAACCTTTTGAGAAACATTTTCCTTTTATCAAAGAAAAAGGGGCAATTGAATAGGTTATGTACTTCGTATCCTACTGTCCTCTATACTGTTTGAAAATTATCTTTTGAAGAATAACGTTTCATAAATAAGACACGAACAACACAATGTTGTATCTCAACATTGACTCTGACCAGCTCTAACTCCTAACCTTCTCGTGTGTGTGTGTTTCTGTGTGTGTGTGTGTGTGTGTGTGTATGTCTGTGTGTATGTGTGTGTGTCTGTATGTGTATGTGTGTGTGTGCGTGCGTGTGCGTGTGTGTGCGTGTGTCTGTATATTATATATGTATATATATATATATATATATATATATATATATATAGATATATATATGTGTGTGTGTGTGTGTGTATGTGTATGTATGTGTTGGCGTGTATGTATGTGCGTTTGTATGTGTATATGTGTATATGTATATATGTATATAATATATATAATTATATATATATCATATATATATATATATATATATATATATATATATATATATATACGTGTGTGTGTGTGTGTGTGTGTGTGTGTGTGTGTGTGTGTGTGTGTGTGTGTGTGTGTGTGTGTGTGATTCACATTAGTCTTTGGATGACGGGTTGGACTCGACAGCTATTTCCCTCCCGGAAGAGAGCTCAGAGCTCGTATGACCGATCTATGGGTAATGCTGTGACCTTACACGTGCACACACCCCTAACTCTCCGCCCACGAGAGTTGGAGTAACGACTCGAAGCGCAGCGATACTGAAATCATTTCAGCCCTGGGCAGGATTCGAACCCGGACCGCTGTAGTGACAGTCGGAGACTCTACCAACTGCACCACCGAGTCGTGTGTGTGTGTGTGTGTGTGTGTGTGTGTGTGTGTGTGTGTGTGTGTGTGTGTGTGTGTGTGTGTGTGTCTGTGTGTGTGTGTGTGTGCATATGCGTGTATGTGTATATATGTGTGTGTATGTATACGTATGTGTGTGCGTGTATGTATGTGTGTTTGTATGTGTATGTCTATATGTGTGTATATTTTTGCAGAAACCAACGGGAAATTGAAAAAACAGATACCGAACGTTTACGTCTATTTAGACATTTTCAAAGGTACCTTTGAAAATGTCTAAATAGACGAAAACGTTCGGTATCTGTTTTTTCAATTTCCCGATGGTTTCTGCAAAAATAGTTTATCACGAGTGCTTTGTCATTTCTTTGCATGTGTGTATATATGTGTGTGTGTGTATGCGTATGTGTGTGTATCTGTGTACATGTGTATGTTTACATGTGTATGTGTATATGTATATATGTGTGTGTGTATTTACCTAGTTGTATTTAACTAATTATATTATACGGCAAGGGAGCTATG
>NC_134796.1:9514781-9524781 GCF_046742065.1 Oratosquilla oratoria | reverse complement strand
AGAAGAAAGCTCCTTTTGTACTTAATTCGATCCGACCAGTCGGACAGTGTTCTCTCTCTCTCTCTCTCTCTCTCTCTCTCATGCTCTCTCTCTCTATCTCATGCTCTCTCTCTCTCTATCTCATGCTCTCTCTATATATATCTTATGCTCTATATTTCTATCTCAGTCCCTCTATCTCAGGCTCTCTCTCTTCTCTTATGCTCTATCTCTCATGCTTTCTCTATCTCACATGCTCTTTCTATCACTCATGCTCTCTCTATCTCTCATGCTCTCTCTCTCATACTCTCTCTATCTCTCATGCTCTCTCACTTTCTATCTCTCATGTTTTCTCTATACCTCATACTCTATCTCTCATTCTCTCTATCTCTCATGCTCTCTCACTCTCTATCTCTCATGCTCCCTCTCTCTATTTCCCATGCTCTCCCTCTCATGCTCTCTCTGCCTCTCATGCTATCTCTTATATTTTTTTCTATTTCCCAAGCTATCTCGAATATTTTCTCTATCTTCATGCTCTCTCTATCTTCATGCTCTCTCTCTCTCTCCTATGTTCCCTCTCTCCCTCATGCTCTCTCTCTCTCTTCTTCATGCTATCCCTCTCTCATGTTTTCTCTCTCTCTCTCTCTCTCTCTCTCTCTCTCTCTCTCTCTCTCTCTCTCTCTCTCTCTCTCTCTCTCTCTCTCTCTCTCTCTCTCTCTCTCTCTCTCGTACGATTCCCTTTCAGAAGAGAGTTGATGTTTTGCTTCGATATCAGAAAAATCCTCCACGCTAGCTTCGATCTGAGCCGTATTAAACCAATTTACGTTTAAGAAGAAAATAGGCAAGAACTGGTTTACCAATTGGCTGTTTTAAGAGAGGACGAGATAACTTTACGGATAGGTAGGACATGTGGTAAGGGACAGAACTACCTAGTGTAGGCCTTATGGTCTCTTGCAGTCTCCTTCATTCTGGTCTTATGATCTGCAAAGTATCATAAACAGGAAAACGTCGATTTGTATCTGAATATCCTAAGACACGTCTATAATTATTTTTTTCTTCACGGTTTTAAACATGAAAATCATTGTATCAATTCAGTAAAACCATTGTATTTGATATTATGTCTGTATCTTCAGTAGTTAAGTGAATCAATGACACGTCTGCATTCTTTGTATCTGATATTGAAAGAAAAACGTACGATTTGTCTTCTAATTGTTATTTCGTGTCCAACACGAATTCCTCGTGCATATGACAAATTATCGTGCACTTCAAAAACACTAAAAAAAAAAAAAAAGAAACAAACCACATTCGATTTGGAAAAAAAAAAAATCACTTTTCTTGAAAACCAATCATGGATTGCTCTACGACTGCACAGCTAATAAGAACAGTTTTTGGTTTTTTTCTTTTTATTCTTGCAAATCCGGGACATGAAGAATTGGTAATCTCGCATAATTACAGATTACCCAAAACAGTAATGGATAACGAGACGAAATGAGGGCACCACATGATCTTATTTGCAAGCCTTGCACTCATCATTCCATTTCGTGACTGAACGCAATAATTTGATTATTTCTTCTCTAGTTCACTTGAGCAAGAAAAGTAGAGACATAATCAGAAAAATTAAAAGAGAAAAATGAATACGACAGTGAGAAAGTGAGAGAGAGTGAGAGTGTGAGAGAGAGAAATTAATTACTCTCGTTACCCCTATAAACAAGCAACCCAAGAACAAAACTAAAAACTTAATTATGGTGACCAAATATAATGAACTACAATTTCTTCAGCTTACTGATGTCCTCTTACTTCTTTGTATTATGATTATTTATTATTGTTTTTCTTCTATTTCCCTACCTGCTGCTTCACCCCTACTTCTTCCTTCCTTATTCTCCAGTCCTATCTATCCTGCACAAACACATTTGCCAATTCAGTGATCAACCTTTTTCCTTTACAACTCCCCCTTTTTTTTTTTTAATTCATCTCTTCACCTCATCTTTTCGTCACATTTATTTTTATCAACAAACTTCCTCTAAACTCTCCCTCTATAGGCTTCGAGCCTTTCCAGGGGTCCCGTTCCTCAACCCGGCCTCTCCCCCTGGGGTCCAGACCCGGGGATTTAGCTCCCTGATCACAAGCCCTCCTCGGGGTAACAGCCCCCCACAACCCGTTTCCAGCCGAAGTCGCATTAACTACGGTCTGCTGATCCATCCCTGCCTTAAGACCTGAAAGACATGCGAGCCAAAGTTGGTCTGTTGTACAGTATGCAATTACACATACATACATGCATGCATACATACATACATATTCGTGTATATATATATATATATATATATATATATATATATATATATATATATATATATATATATAGTATACATTTTTATCAACCACAATACACTTTAATTCTAAGCCATCAACATCGGACGAACCGTGGAGGCACATGCAGAAATTGAAACGTGGTACGCCCGAGGACTCGAACCAACGGGGCGAGAACGTTACCAGTGCCGTATTGACTATTAGACCAATACACCATCAAGAGAGATAATAGTATAAACGACTCTCAGACTCGATGGGTAAATATCACAATCTTTGGTGTTACCACCAGTTCTCGTGTATTCTTCAATTATCCGAATAAACGAGAGTATAACATATCTGTTATATAACGAACATCTATATATACCAGAGGTGTTTTGTCGTTTATCATTCCGTCTCCGCATTTCTTCCATTTTCGTGTCTCACTCAATTTCGCCGACGGGCGATCAACTCGATATTAACGACAAGGCAGTCAACTCTGCCTTAACGCTAGGCTATTCGCCCGAACAATTACTTCATTTACAATACATCTTTTATCTAAATGTATCTTTTAGTCTCTTATTTCATCATCGCTAATTTATTATCATCGTTTCATTAGTATGTCTACGGTTTCCGCTACCTTGCTATTCGGTAAGTCTTATTTCGATTATTCCATATATTACTGATCATTACATTTATTACCTCTGGTTAAATAAAAACTAGAATATCAGAGACTGTGGGCTCCACGTCTCTATGACAACTGATTTATCACCATTACGTAAATTTCCAACGACTGAATGCAATTCAGTCGACATGACGTCTCAAAACAGGCGACAAGACATCGCCAAATGTTCGGATACAGACAGACCAAAAATTTAGTAATAAAAGGATACACACTCATAGTGCTGTATCGGTTTGTATATAAAGTCTTCTACGTATGTTTTCTTTTAACCACTCACCTCAACCGCCATCACAACTGCTTCAATGAAGGATAAAAGATTAATTGCTAAGACCTAATTTGAACGGCCTACTCGTGCAGGGAGACCTTTTGGACCATATCTAGGTCGGATGCAAAAAAATTATAATAATGATGTATAAATAAATAAATAAACAAATAGAAATTATAATAATATAAATAATAATAAATAAAACAAAAACAAATAAATAGGTAAAGCTAAATAATAAACAAACGAGTAAATAGTAAATAATAAAGTGACAGAAATAATTAATAATCGAACAAATATTAAACAGACAAATAATAACAAACAAATAATATAAACTAAATGACAGGCATTACAGCATCTTGCTTAGGTGTTTAACTAAACTAATCTTAAAGCTTCGAATTGAACTACTGTACATTGTACTGCCTCTGCAGGAAGTTTATTCCATTAATTAACTACACGGTTGGCGAAGTTGTTTCTACCCACTTCCAAATTAAATCTATTTCCTGACAGTTTGAGACCATTATTTCTTGTCGCATTCTCATTCAGTGTAAAAAAATTTGTAACTTTTGATGTTGTCAGTTCCCTGTAGAATCTTAAAGACCTGTATCAAGTCACCTCTGAGTCTATGCTTTGTATATGGAAAATCGATTCATATATTTTAGTCGGTTTTCGTATGATTTATTTATGTTTCATTGAAAACAGAATGTGACACCCAACACAGAAGGGATCAAGCCTAGCCAAAGTGTGTGTCATTTATGTAGCGAGATGGGAGTAGCACAGGACTCATTCAACGCATTGTCCACAACGCGTGGACACGCCTAACATCCGCTCAACGTCCAGTGACTCATTCCAACATTAAACGATCCGTTATCTTTTCGACTACCCAAGCCAACGTTTATGTTTACTTTCTTTTCTTCTTGTGTGTTGTGAGGTGATTTTATTCTGCTGAAGAGGAACTTTAGGAAGACAATGGGTCTGGCTTCGGCCAATGAAAGGTCCTGATCGCTCGAGGTCCTGTTCGTCAAGAGGACTGACCCCGTTCGCAACCTGAGGACAAACGACACCCGGTTTATTGGACGCTTTCCACAATAGAATATGTTTAGCCTCACGACATCCATGAACGTGCGTGCACTATGGGATTTAAACCAACCCGGAACTATCTCGAGGCTCGTTGTCCCAGGATTGTCTTAGTTCCACCGATACGGGTAGTCTTGTGAGGACAAATTTAGGTTCAAGAATGAAATAAGCAAGGACTGATTTACCAATAGAGTGGTTTACGAATAGAATAGATTTAGTAACCCTGTAGTGAGCACTGAAAAGAGAAGATTTTATTATATTAATATTTTAGAAATTCATAGATAGGGTGGTAAGGGACATGCTCTTATGAGAGTTGACTTCAGGGAACTGGGTGACGCTAGGAACATGGGATTAGGGGATTAGGGAAAGAAGGTAAGGCACAGACAGGAAGAATGTAGGGCGTGGCGAGGAAAGGGAGGGAGGGAGGGAGGGAGGGAGGGAGGTAGTGGCCAGAGTGGGAGAGAGGTAGCGAGGGAGGAAAAAGAGAACGAAACAAAGATTGATTGTTAGGAAGTAAGAAGTTAGGGAGGAGAGGGAGGAGGGGGAGGAGGGGGGAAGGAGGGGGAAGGAGGAAGCGAGGGGGAAGGAGGAAGCGAGGGAGAAGGAGGGGGAGGTAGCAAGGAAGAGGCGAGAAAGGAGGTAAGGGAATACGAGAAGAATGGGCGAGGGAGGAGGATGGGAGGAAAAAGGGGAGGAGGAGGAGGAGGAGGAGGAGGAGGGGAGGAGGGGGAGGAGGGAAGAAGGAGAAGAAGGAGAAGAAGGAGAGGGAGGAGAAATGGGAGGAGGGGGTGAGTTAGAAGTTCCGCGTTCAGAGTTTGAAAGTTCGAGAACTGGGGCGTTTATAAGTTTGGAAGACTGAAGAAAGGTGACCAAGGTAATGAAGAGGTGTTTGCCACTTGCAAGACAAGAGGACACGCCCCTCCTGAAGGCACAGAGTAGCTCTACCTCGGCGTCTTCATCATGACAACGCACACTCACCAAAAAGGGAATCGCTTGGCTCTAGCAAGAAGAAAATATTTAAATCGCGAAGTTGTTCTAAAGGGTTTGATGATTACTGGGAGACCCAGATGAATAAATAGTTTTGGCGTTAGCCGCCATATTTACTTCAATAAAAGAGTGTTACACGGGTTGAGGCCACAAGGAAAATAGTGCAGACTCCAGGCTTTGAACCTCTTAACGACCTGAAGGGTCCCCCAGACTGAATAAAATCGCCTGACAGTCAAAGTAAGAGTTAAAAACCGAACGCGGAACTCAAGGAGTTATAAAGATTTTGGAAACACGGAAGAGTTAGACGTTTTTGATTGCGTGATCATTAGACTTTGTGTCTAAAGTTTTGCTTTTGAGTGAGACGCTGAACTCCTCCCTCGCTTCCTCCTCCCCCTATTCCTCCTCCCTCGCTTCCTCCTTCCTGTACCCCTCCTCTTCTTCCCTTACCATTCCTCCCTCGCTTCCTCCTTCCTGTACCCCTCCTCTTCTTCCCTTACCATTCCTCCCTCGCTTCCTCCTCCCTCGTTCCTCCTCCCCGTACCCCTCCTCTTCTTCCCTCTCCCCCTCCTCCTCCCTCGCTTCCTCCCTCTCCTCCTCCCTCGATTCCTCTTCCCCTCCTCCTCCTTCGCTTCCTCCTCCCCCTCCTCCTCCTTCGCTTCCTCCTCCCCCTTCTCCTCCTTCGCTTCCTCCTCACCCTCCTCCTCCTTCGCTTCCTCCTCCTCCCTCGCTTCATCCTCCCCTCCTTCTCCTCCCTCGCTTCCTCCTCCCCCTCCTCCCTTGCTTCCTCCCCTTCCTCCTCCTCCTCCTCCTCCTCCCTCGCTTCCTCCCCTTACTTCTCCCTCATTTCCTCCTCCTTCCTCGCTTCCTCCCCTCTTCCTCCCTCACTTCCTCCCCACCTCCTCCCTCGCTTCCTCCTCACCCTCCTCCCTCCTTCGCCTTCTCCCCAGCATCCTCCTCCTCCTCCTTCTCCCCCCGTAACGTCTTACTTCCTTATAACCAATCTTTGCTTCGTTCTTCGTTTTCCTTCGCCCTCTCTCCTTCGCTCTCAGCAGATTAAAATCGTGTGGAGTTCAGCAACCACAGAATCTATTTTAATTTTTTTTTTTTTTTTTTTTTTTCATCATGCTCGAGAGATTGTTCGATGCAAATGTTCATTTCTGAGCCCCGGCGGAGTGCTCGCGCACTTGTCCTTCTACTTCCTCTTCCCGAATCATTTGGTTGTTCTTTGGCACGCGTGGAACAGGTAAAACTATTCCGGCCACCGTACAGTAAATAAGCAAACAAATAAACTTCCAAACAAACAAACGAATGATCAAACGAACAAATTAATAAATAAATGAATAAACGAACAAGTGAATAAACAAATAAATGAATAAAGAAATGAATAAAGATAAACAAATTGATAAATCGATAAATAAATAAATTGATAAACAAATAAATTAATTAATAGGTAAATAAATAAATAAATAAGAATAAAATAAAATCTATGACGTGTTGGTTACGTCAGAGCCTAAATACCAGGCGAGATCTCCACTCGGCTCCCAGAGCGTGCAAGGTCCAACACCTCCAGACATTTTTTGTTTTTTGTTTTTGTTTTTTCTCTCTCTCTCTCTCCCTTTCCTCTCAAGACATCGAAACCTGCGCACCTTATGCAAGGGGTGCCTCGCCAGAGCAGCTTCCGTGGGCCGCGACAACAAAAGACGAAGTGAAAGTGAAAGGAGGCTGACTGGCGGTGCGTCGACTTTATTCACGCAAGTTTTGAAAAGGGGGAAGAGGGAGGAAGGCGGGAGAGAGGGGGAGAGGGAGAGAGAGGGAGGGAGAGAGGGGGAGAGAGAGAGGGAGAGAGAGAGAGAGAGAGAGAGAGAGAGAGAGAGAGAGAGAGAGAGAGAGAGAGAGAGAGAGAGGAAGATGAAAAGGAGGATGGAAAGATGGAGAGGGAGATGGAGAGGGAGATGGAGAGAGAGGGAGATGGAGAGGGAGATGGAGAGAGAGGGAGAGGGAGAGAGGGAGAGGGAGGGAGAGGGAGAGAGAAATCCCGTATAGTTCAGAGATTTAGGATTTAGTTAGATGGACGGGCTGTAGTATTGTCTGCTAATTAATTAGTTTCCTTCTCTCCTTCGCTGTCCGTTGATTTCTCTATTTTATTCAACTTTGATCTTTTTTACAGTTGATCTCGCTATAAACCGAAAGATCTTCTGACGGTATGTTTATCAGTTGTAATTCATAATCAAAGTACGAGTACCGTGACTTTGTGTATGTGTGTGTGTGTGTGTGTGTGTGTGTGTGTGTGTGTGTGTGTGTGTGTGTGTGTGTGTGTGTGTGTGTGTGTGTGTGTGTGTGTTCACCTCGGTCTTTGGTCTTTGGATCACGTGTTGGATTCGTGATCGACAGCTATTTCCCTCCCGGAGGAGAGCTCAGAGCTCATATATGACCGATCTATGGGTAATACAGTGACCTTACTCGCACAAACACTCCGGACTCCTCGCCCACGAGAGTTGGAGTAACAGCCCGCAGCGCAGCGATACTGAAATTATTTCCGCCCTGTGCGGGATTCGAACCCGGACCTCCATAGTGGCAGCCGGGAACTTCGAGTGTACTTGCGTGTGCGTGTTTGCGTGCGCCCTCCTTTGTGTACCCACGCTTGCGTGTCTCCACGCTTGCTCGCGTGTGGCAATCGCCGCCCAGCAAGACGCTGAGGGATAATGTGTGTCTCGAACGCACGCCACGTTCTCCTGTCAGCCAGCCAGTCAGCCTCTGGGTGATGGTGAGAGGGGGGGAGGAGGGGAGAGGGGGAGGGGAACGAAACACGTAATTATTCTTTAGGGACGAGAACGTGAGTTCTGCTTCTGCACGTTCGTGCACTATGGAGACGGGGAAGGAAGGGAGGAAAGGGGAGGGGGTAATGTGATTATGTTGGTGTGAATATTATTATAAGAAAGCAACAACCACGACAACCACAATCATCATTATCAATTCAACCATCACCACCAGCAATTACATCACCATTACCTGAACCACCATCACCGTCACAACAATGATCACCAATTCAACAACTACCACCACTACCACCACCACCACCACTACCACCACCACCATCTCTACCACCACCACCACCATCCCACGTTTACTTGAACGTGTTGTTTTTTTCCACCACCATAGGCACGATGGGGGGTTTGCCTGTTACCACCGGTTCACGCTACAAAGAAACGCGTCTCCTTATTTTACATCGTAATGGCGGCTCCAAATAATTACTCCCGTCTACTCTTTTCCTGTTGGCGGTAACGCCGTAATTATTTCTACCCAAGCCATAAATATATAGTTCCTATACGAACATTTTCATCATTAGTAATTGGTAATGGCAATAACAACGCAACTAAATTGTGTGCACATGTATACATACATGCATACATATTATATATCTATATATATCTGAAACGATATATATATATATATATATATATATATATTTATATATATATATATATATATATATATATATATATATATATATACGTAAATGCTTATATACGTATTTACATACATGCGCACATACGTATGCATAAGTATCCTGGCAAGATTTGTTAATCTCCATTTTATGATAACATGTCGTATGCATTCTATTCTGGCTAAAACCAGACGGTGTTATTCAGTTTCGGAAATGACATCGTATGGAAGGAATAATCTACATTCTATTTCAATTTATTCTATTCTATTTATCTATTCATTTCAACACAAAAAGTACAGCTGCTCTCATCGTCAATTTAGGCTTGGCGTAATTAGTATTCAGCTTCTTTTTATTTTCGACAAATATGCCAATCGCCACTTTTTTTTTTATAAAATCTAAAAAACACGAAACACTGATATTCGTTTAATTTCTTTAACAAATGTTCCCCATCCATATTTCATCCTGAACTTTTTTTTCTGTAAACTCTGAAAAACAATGAAATCCTAATATTAGTTTAATTTCTTTAGCAAACGTTTTCCACCCAAATTTCATCCTAAATCGTCCTTTGTCTTCGTCTTCGGTTCGCCTTTTCGCGTGAGGCCCTGTTTTTACCGTCGATCACGCCACTGGTGATTTCCCTGACGGTTATTCACATCAAACATGAGGCAGCGGTGATAATATCAGGTCAGTTTTGCTGCATGAGCCCCTGGGCATTTACTACTTGCATACTATTCACAAAACGAGGCCTTGTTCATAGTTTTCTCAAGTTTCATAGTTTCTCAAGTCAACGGTACAAACTGGACATGGGCATATATTTGACTTATCAGAATTCGTGTACGTGGGCATTTGTGAGAAGTTTGTTTACACAAGTGGTTCTGAACCTGGGGTGGGGGTGGGGGGCATGACCCTCAAAGAAGCCATAACAAAAAATTGGGACGGCCATGTTACAAATTATACATTTCTGTATCATGTGAGGAATCTGAATATAAAGATAAAATCCACCACTGTCCTGGTAGAAGATAAATATGATTATTGTCAATTTTGTCGTAAAACAAAAGGTTTCTCTTCAATATAATATATTTTAGTTTTTGTTTTTCCTTCTTTTTTTGGGGGGGGGAGGGAGGGATGGGATTTTGGGAGAAAAATTGAGGGGAATCACACGGATGTTGAGGAGTCATAAAGGGGCAAATAGAGATTGAAAAAGGTTAAGAACCAAGGATTTACACAAAGGACGCAAGGAAACTAGGTACGAGGGACCTCCACCCCTTCTACACGAGACCTTGTCTTC
>NC_134796.1:9484781-9509781 GCF_046742065.1 Oratosquilla oratoria | reverse complement strand
TTTTTTTCTTTCTTTCTATTATTCATTCTGTTCATAATGATATTGGGGATCAATGACATATCCATTCAGGTCAACAGCACCGTCCCCTGTTTTGCAATTTCACTGACAAATTGGGCGACTCATTTTTCTTTCTTTCTCTTTTTCTTCGATTCGATGCCCTTTGGAGTCTTCAGGCTGGACAGAACCTCTAACCAGTTCACTTTGATATATATTCTACATGGAGTGCCTGTCACCATCCCTCTCATATAGACATTTATCATTTCTATTTCTCTTTTAGTTATGGTGTCACTCCAACCACTTGATCAAAACCCTGTCTCTTTTGTCCTTGTGTGCGTGTGTCTATATGCATGTGTGTGTGTGTGTGTGTGTGTGTGTGTGTGTGTGTGTGTGTGTGTGTGTGTGTGTGTGTGTGTGTGTGTGTGTGCGCGCGTGCGTGTGCATACGTTTACATTCCTATACGCACATGCAAGCGCGCATGCGTCAAGAAGCAACTCCATGATCACAGATGGTTTTGCTGTTTTCGATGAAAGGCTGTGGCGTGCCTTACCGATTTTATTCTGGGTAACACCAGAAAATTCTATTCAGCTACTGGGGTATGTTACTCCAGTTGGAACGGGTAAAGGCGTTTTTATCAGATCTCTTTACCTCTACGGCATTCCTTCCCTATTCCGTTCTTGCTAAAGCAATATTGAGTGATTAACGACCATATGTTGGTGTTGTTTTCTCCTGTTGGTACTGTTGTTAGTACTACTGTTGGTGTTTATGGTGGTAGTACTTCAAGGACGCGACCCAGCCATTCAGTAAGAGGAAGAGGAAAAGAAAAGAAAAAAAAAGTGTGCAAAAGCGTTATGACGTCATATCGCCTCGTGCGCAATACGCAGTTCTCACCTGCGTTGTGCTCCTCCTTTCTTCCAGGCTTCCAGATCCTTCGCTCAATATTCCGAGGCACACCAATATTTTTTTTCTTTACCTGATACTGGATTAAATAGTCGATTTTATCTATTTTTTCTTTGTTATGTTTTCGGCGAAGGAAAGGAGAAAAAAGAAATGGGAAGTAGATAGGGAATTCTAAATGGGAATTCTGAAGAATATACAAGAGAAAAAAATTATAAATGGAAGAGGAAGATATGAAGGATAAAGCGAAAGGAGGAAGAGAAACTGAAGACAAATGAGTGACGAGTACAGGAAAAAATAAAAGGAAGATTAAATTCTATTCACTGTTGAAAGAAAATAAGATATCAAATTATATATAGAAAAATAAAAAGAACAAGAACAGGAGGAAGAAGAGAAGATATTTCCTGGGGAAAACCTAGCAAACAAGATAATAAACAAGAAAGCTATTATCTGTTGTATTAGGGGAGACAGAAAAAAATCAATGTATAGAAAAGAGAAAACACACTAGAAAAAATATAGAGGAAGTAGACGAAAAAAGAAGATAAATAAGAATGGGGTGGAGGAGGAAAGAGAAAGGAAGGGGAAGAGGCTTCGGTTCCGAGCGTGAGGGAGCTCTCAAGCAAGGCGAGGCCCAGCTGCCGGATGTCCTGTCCTGTCTGCCTGACTCCCACCTCCCTTCGCAGCTCGCGCGCACTGACGCCGGTGAGTCAGCTTGTATTAGATTAGACTCCTAATTGTTGTCGGCAGGCATTATTACCCGAGATGGTTAAGGAACAAGGCCGCGTCGATATTTTTGCCCTTTGTTGATCCCTTTAACCCATTCAACTCCGATGACAAGATGTCTTGTCATTTGGTCAAATAAAACAAAAAATCATAATAAAACAACAAAATGTTTGATCAAACACCAGAAAAATATGACGTCAATCCTCGCTTCGCTCGCAGCGAAGCGAGGATTGACGTCATATTTTTCTGGTGTTTGATCAAACATTTTGTTGTTTTATTATGATTTTTTGTTTTATTTGACCAAATGACAAGACATCTTGTCATCGGAGTTGAATGGGTTAACATGACGGTGGCGTGACGTATAGGTCTTTGTTCTGACTAATGACAGGCGGTTTTTATTCAGCCGAGAGGCGACTCACTGGGTCTCGATGGAGATCCAATTTGGTCCCGAACGAAGACTTCTGGGAAAGTGCATATGATGTCGAGTTAATTTTACTCATCTTTTGTCGTTCACACCCAAGTTCTGCACTTTGAATGCACAAGAGTTCCTTAAAAAAAATGGTGACGGTAATATATATACGCATGTGTGTGTGATTCACCATGGTCTTGGACACGTGTTGGACACGTGATCGACAGTTATTAACCTCCCGAATGAGAACTCGTATGACCGATCTATGGGTAATGCTGTGACCTTACGCACACACACCCAACTCCCCGCCCACGAGAGTTGGAGTAACACCCTGAAGCGAAGCGATACTGAAATTATCTCAGTCCTAGGCGGGATTCGAGCCCGGACCGCCGTAGTGGCAGGCGAGAACTCTAACCACAGCGCCACGAGATGTGTGTGTGTGTGTGTGTGTGTGTGTGTGTGTGTGTGTGTGTGTGTGTGTGTGTGTGTGTGTGTGTTCACTTGGTCTTTGGATCACGTGTTGGACTCGTGATCGACAGCTATTTCCCTCCTGGAAGAGAGCTCAGAGCTCGTAGGTCCGATCTATGGGTAATGCTATGACCTTGCACACACACACACCCCCAACTCCCCGCCCACGAGAGTCAGAGTAACGACCCGAGGCACAGCGATACCGAAATAATTTCGGCCCTGGGCAGGATTCGAACTGGGTACTGGGAGCACTTCTACTTTCCAGTTCAGCGCTCTACCAACTGTTCCACTGGGTGTGTGTGTGTGTGTGTGTGTGTGTGTGTGTGTGTGTGTGTGTGTGTGTGTGTGTGTGTGTGTGTGTGTGTGTGTGTGTGTGTGTGTATGTGTGTGTGTGCGTGCGTACGCGCCCAATGGTTAAAAATTACAAAAACCCAAGTTTGTAAGAAATATTAAACATATATTGATTTTCTTATTTATTTTATTCATTTATCTATTCATTTTTTTCTATTCTTTATTAGTATGTTTATAATCAATTTATTTACTAATTTATTTATTTTTGAGGGGTGTTTTGAGAATAAAGCAAAACTGTCCCATTGTCCGTTGTTGACGTGGCACTGCCAGCCTGCTGGAGTTGCCAGTTTGTGATATATTAATGGCGATTCGGTCTTCCCTTTCAGTTTGAGCGGTCAACATCAAAATCGCACCATTGCAATTATAACAAAATAAAACTTCCTCGGGGCACATTTAATGTAGTACGGTACAACATCTCACTAAAAATTGTTCATCAATCTTGACAACCCTAGGCACCGTCTCAGGATGTAACTAAATCTCTGTTTGGTGTATTGGTATTTTCTTTTTCTAAATGTTTTCATTTGTGATCAAGAACAGGTTCTTCCATTTAGATGATGTGACACAGCAATAGTAGAACATTTTTAGCTCGACACTGCTGTAAAAGTATTCAGCAACCCTGTTTATATTCATATAAAATCTCGCCGCTTTCTGTAATAATTCTATAAACGAGTGTTCGGAGTTTCCATGAAAGATAATAATCATTAAGCGACATTAATAGAAGCTACTCCGCACTGTTCTATAGAAGTGTAGCTGCATTCTGAGAATTTTGTAGGCCCGCTGTAAGATCAAGTGATTGTGAATGGCCTGCAGGACAGTGATCAATTGAACTACAATCTAAATAAAAATTTCTCAAGTGCAAGAAACCAGCTTGCAATTATCAGATAAGTTTAACACGAGTTGAATCGTTACGGACGTTGCGATTGGCAGATAATTCTACTACTGGCAGAATCACAACATAGTGCATAGTTAAACGGTTAAGCCAAAACATGGAAGAATGGATTACACTTTTGTTTTAAATGTGAAGGTTCCCTTTGCATTTTTAGTGTCAACACTTCCTTTGCTTTCACTTGCGTGTGCAGATGTTATCAGCAAACTTTCACTAAAGCTTGTTTTTCAGTAACAATTACCTGATTTGAATAAAAACGAACACACGCACGCACAAGCACATGCACAAACACACACACGCGCATAAATACAAACACACACACGCACACATATAGTGAATAATTTAGGTGATATAGCCCAGGCTGGAACAACACAAATTCAAATTTACATATAATAATTGGAAATCAAATATATAACCTAACTTAGGGCATTACATGATTTTGAGGCTGAGTATGATAATTTGGAATGTGATAGATCCCAACGAGCTTAGCCCCTTTCCTGTATACTACAATTAGGTAAACATGAAATTCATTCATTCTTTTCCTATATTTTCGATTTTTTCCAGATTTCATATCAAGCGATCTACTTTTTTATTTTCTTTTTTTTCTCTCGAGTGGATTCTACGTAGCTAAATAATACTTTCTGGTATTAGCAAGAATTGGGACATTGGGTAACGTTCCAGCCTCGGAACACGGAAGGTCCGGATTTGTTTCCCTGACAGTGCAAATCATTCCATGGATTTCCATCCCCTCCTCACAACGGCGGACATCAGAGGTGGGGTAGATTAATGTCGCATCTATATACATACATATACCAAAGGCTTTCCACCCCTTACACGAGGGGTAGCCAAAAAGAAAAAGGCATAGAAACCACTCCCACCCATTCCATCCCCTACATACTCCACTCCCCTCCACCCTCCTCCCTCCCTCTCATCTTGGCACCTCCTGGATGACGGGTCATCCCTGCATCCTGTCCACTGCCCTGGGTCAGAGGCAGTGTCGCAAGACCCAGCACATCCACAACAAGGCCGCTTCATTAATTCGGCGACCCAACCTCTCCGTCCCCTCATACGTCATCAGAATGGCCGAACTGATTACACTGAATGCAGACTTCATTCACAGCCACAGCTATTCAACATAACAAAACTTCACACACATGCACATCTCACCATCTATACAACCTCACCGGGCCGGTCCTGCAGTAAACCATTAACACTGAACACACATTAGCCAGAATAAAGCAACATGATCTATTGGAGATGGTCTGAACACTAAACATCGTGCAGGTCACAATAATTCTAGAGAATTTGGCAGAACGTTCTATGTTTCAGGTGGAGTCTGACACGTCGGCGATGGGTCTGGATTGAGATAGTCATACAAAATTAAGACAGTTTCTTTGAAGAAGACTGATATGTGTTTCGGGATCAGGTTTGAGGTATTTTGCCTATGTAGCGACACACCTGTAACATCCTATTTACTTCCACGGTTTACAACGCGCTTCGTTTTTGTTTTGTTTACAATGTTTATATCGTCTATACTCTCCTTTCTCCGTTCACTTCCTCCATCATCATCTATCTCTTTTTTTCGCAGTTTGTGCATTTTTTCATCTTCAATATTTACCCCTGTGGGACATTTTGAAAAGTCACGGGACTGGCAAACCTTTTTTTTTTTTTCTCTCTCTCCACGTGAACCCAATCGACCTTGGAAACGCGGAGAGCATATGGGAAGGTCGTTGGGAAATGAAGCCCGGCACGTTTCGTCTCACCGAGGTATACTAGTGACCCGTGGATCTCCTTTACCTTTTGCTTACCTTACTCGACCTGCACGTTTATCTGACCTGCCACCCATGGATGGGCGTCCAGGGTGTGCTTGAAACTTTACCGGTCTTCATGTATAATTCTCTTAATCTTAGTTAAAGTATAGCTGATGAAAGTCAAAATGCAACTCATGTAGATAATTTGAATATATTCCTATGCGGCCAATTTGAAGTGTGTATCCTAATATAACCATGTACCATTAACCATATATGTATAATTTCTTTAATTTCGCTCCCCCATACAAAAATTCCTGTATCCCACTCAAAAAATTCCTGAAGACGTCCCTGCGCCACTGGACGATTTTATTCACCCGAGGGAAAAAATCGCGAGTAAAGGGTTGTCTGTTGACTTGTGAACAGGCATCTAACTTTGGAGATGTACAGAATTGTGGGCTTGTTTGTTGATGTCTATGAAACAGATTCATCAAAACTGCGCTAAGGACAGGAGCTTTAGTACAGCTATTTCTAGGATGGCCTGATAATGTAGGAACCCTACTAGACCATTCCGATGTTAATAACCACAGCCTTTCAGTTAACAAGTCGTTTATGACAAATCCAAAGATGATCCTTATTGAAGTTCGAAGTTCTCACTGCTAGACCCTAGATGGGGGTATTGAATACATACATATCATGCAGCCAATACCCTAGGGACTTTATTGACAACCCTATGGATCAGAACCACACAGTTTACTTATACAATTGAAAGTAAATCATACTTAAAGAAGATTGCTGATCATTAAGTTCTACTACCCCTCCTTTCTGTTGTCCACAGAGTTTTCCTCACCTCCTCCACGACTATCACTAAGGCCGGGCCCACACTGTGTAGCAAGATCATGCCTTGATTCGTTTTCTGTAGAATTCGCGCACCATAAATCGATTTCTGTATTAATATGGTCACCCTGCTGAAACTTGCATTATGGAAATATAACATTATTAATACATATCTATATGTAAATATCTATAAATATTAGTACAATTATTCTACGTCTGAATTGTAATACGTAAATAAAATTATTCGTGGTGATAATAAATGTGTATTATGTCATTCTTGCATAAAGAATTATGTTTCGCCGACAAGACATCGGCTTTGCGCACCTATACTCGCATTTTATTTTCAATCATAAATCTTCCTTCCATTTCACTTTCCTTCCACTAAACCCCGAATTCCCCCCTCCCTCCCTCTCCCCCATCTTATCTATCCTGCCTTCAAACTAATAAACAAGTCCCGAGAGAATTGGAGTTTACTTAATTCCATCCTTCCTCTTGGGGAAGTGTACCCCTCACCAACTGTGGTGATATACCACTACAACTGTGCCTCGTGCAGCTCTGCATGAAGCAATTGGTTGTGTTGAAAGCAGCGCTGAGTGTACATACTGTCAGCACTATCACTCTTGGTGCGGACCTGGCTTAAGGCAAGATGTTCTCCCCAAAGATAAAAACACTGGTGTTACTCCCCACATTACTTCTACTGTTCCTCCTTTCTGCTGCATCTCTTGAATCTATCTTCCACCACATCTACGACTACATCTTCCGTGAGATATTGTCTCAAAGAATGTTGGTGATGGTACAGCAAACGCAATGACAAAACATGTCTGCAAGTCCACTGGTGTGTGTGTGTGTGTGTGTGTGTGTGTGTGTGTGTGTGTGTGTGTGTGTGTGTGTGTGTGTGTGTGTGTGTGTGTGTGTGTTCATGCATCTGTTTATACAACATATACGTAAATCTATACATATACTGTATAAATATTTCCGCTTAGACAGAGGCCCGTAATCTGAAACGAGTAAAGAACCTTTGCTTTTGAGAAAAGATCCTCTACCGTGTGACTGACGGATATGACGTTCAACATGGCAACCACTGACCCAAAACCGAAGTTGCATGTCAGCTCGTTTCCGTTGCCAGCTTCTAGAACCACCTGACCGGAAGATTTGCGCCGATTAAACAACGTCATCTTGAGTCACCCACAAAGTCTCGTTCTTTCCGTCGCTCAAGTGTTCCTCTATATGACGTCATCTAAAATGGTGACGTCATCAAAACGGTGACGCCATTAAAATGGTGACGTCATCAAAACGATAACGTCACCATGACTCGCACCGTTGCCAAAAGAGGTGAGAGAGATTATACATATTTTCTTTCTTGGCTAATTTTTTGGATTCTGCAGCCAAAAAAGGACTGAATAAATGGAGGAAGGAAGAAAATAAGAAGAAAGAGAAGAAGGAGAATAAGAAGGAGACGGAGAAGGCGGAAAAGGAAAAGGAGAAGAAGGAAAAGGAGAAGGAAAAGGAGAAAGACGAAGAGGAGGAGGAGGAGGAGGGGAAGAAGAGGAATTTCCCAATGAAGACATTTCCACCCAGTCGACCCTACGAACGGTCGACAGTCAACACCTCAAGCATGTAAATACTCCAACACCTGCTCTCATAACTACACGAGCACCAGCGCAAGTATTTGCATAAAAAAAAATCCACGTGAGCACATGCACATACATACGCACACGCATAAAATATACCCACATATGCATATACATACCCACGCACACATGCGCAAACACACACACATGCGGCCCCCAAAGCACAAGCAAACAAGTTCATAGATAAATACACCCCCGTGCAAATACTGCATCCATAACCGTAAGAACATATTACAGGCAAACATTCATATTCCACATGCATGTGTGTGTGTGTGTGTGTGTGTGTGTGTGTGTGTGTGTGTGTGTGTGTGTGTTGCAAGATGATTGAAGGGAGCATTCAGTCCTTTAGATATCTATCGTGCACACGCGCGCACGCACGTATTTAGTACAGAATGGAACGTCCGACATCTTCAGAGAACTCCCAAGGGACCCCCTATTGTATTTGACCAAGCGCATCTGACCTCACACGGTCAACTGTGCCGAGCGGTTGGACACCTGCTTGAACATTGCCAAATTGCAAAATCAGCATACGTCAAATATATCTTTATTTATGTTCCTATTTATAAATATATAATCCATGCATAAGTCCTAAGTGTCCATACTCAGTCCATGCATTGTACATTGTAGAAATAAGAGTAAGGTGTACGTAGTAGAGATTAGATTTTATATAGCTAACTGTTTTGGCGACAGCCACCATGTGCATGTAAATACCACCATTGCAAACTACCAGAGTTTTCCTCGGCGAATGCTCCGAGAATGTAGTTCGCTTTAGAGCAAGGGTTCTCAGCCTTGGCCCATTCACCCCTTTCACCATTTGTCTGAATGTCATTCCCCCCTCCTTTCCAAGATTGCCTGTTTCAAAAAGTGCATTCTAAATAATATGCAAATATGACTAAAAACCCTTTTATTTTTTCCAAATTAGTATATATTTTTCCCATATTAGTATAATTCCAGCCCAGGTGACAGGCCAGATAGGCCAAAACCTATAATTGCTTTCCTCACCGCGTAAACTGACTGTGGTCACAAATCACCCCCAGAAAACCCAAAATTACCCCCTGGGGGTGAATTTCACCCCTAATGAGAACCCCTGCTTTAGAGGAAGAGGAATAAAAGACAAAACCATCACCTCGTTTGTGTCAACGCCTCCAAACCCAATGTAGATCACAAACAACAAATCTACACGTGTCCGTGTGTTGCGTGTGTTATGTGTGTGTTTTGTGTTTACCGAATACTGTTTTCTGTATCCTAAGTAATGTGAAGAGCATAATCTTCTTCCCCACAGTAACCCCCGCCTCCGGGTAAAAGATAATCTTCATTATACAGTATATCAGTTCATTTTATCAAGATCTCCTGAGGGGAAACCACGCCTGAGCATTCACGAAAAGAAAAATCTTACAAATTTTCCTCAACAGGGGACATTATTAAAAAAAAAAAAAATACATATATCGAAAAGTAATCAGACAGACAGACTACCCTCGTAATCCTGAAACGACGACGAAGGAAGTGGAAAGACGTGAAGTCAGAAGTCAAGTCCCGCGTGGGTAGATCCCCCTACCCGCCTCAACCGCTCCCCCACCCTCTCCCTGGCGCGACTCCACACCGCGAGCAAGCTCCGTGACGTCATTACGGCGTGCGCGTGCTATGATGCGACTCCGACCTCACGCGAGCGACATGACGCGATCCTGTTGTGGTATGACGCACTCGAGGGTGAGGTAGACCACGTCCTCCAAGAGGGAGCTCACGTGGTCACTCTCTGTATCGGTCGGGTGCCATTTGTCCGCTCCTTCTCGCTGTCGCCAGATGATTTTATTTCAATGCGCGACTTCTTCGCTGCAAAGTTAGTAACTGGAAACATCCCAGACTTGTTCATTCCCTTATGTCATAACTTCTGTTCTACTTGTTATAGTTGTCTAATATTTCGAAATTCCCTCTTATGCACCTTATATTTTTCCTTTTCTCTTAGTCTATTTACTAAGATTCCTTGTTTTGTTTTTCTTGTCTTTCTTCGTATCGTCCTTTATATTTTTCTTCTTCATGATAATTTTCTTCTTCATGATGTTCTTCTTCATGATGTTCTTCTTCTTCATGATGTCCTTCATGATCTTTGTTCTTCATGTTGTTTATCATGATGCTCTTCTTCGTATTCTTCTTATGTTCTTCGTGTTTTTTCATTATGTTCTTTTTCTTCACGTTCTTCATATCCTTCATGTTGTTCATGTTCTTCTTTTTCATGTTCTTCATGATGTTCCTCTTCATATCCTTCTCAAT
This sequence comes from Oratosquilla oratoria, assembly GCF_046742065.1. NCBI lineage: Eukaryota > Metazoa > Arthropoda > Malacostraca > Stomatopoda > Squillidae > Oratosquilla > Oratosquilla oratoria. The sequence continues at coordinate 9,499,566 of NC_134796.1, read as the reverse complement.
ATCCGTCAGGTCCTTTTCGTTGTCCTTCGTGTATTTCTTTTTGTCTTTATCCATGTCCTTCCTGCCCTTCTTGTGCTCCTTGTCATTATTTTTGTCTACTTCTTGCTCTCATTCTTCACCTAATGTACGAGACTACGTGCAACCTACGAACTTGGCACTGACCAAAAAATATATGAAAAGAATGACGGAAGACAAATAGCCTGAAACAACCTCTAATGAAATTATATCAAATATTTCATCAGCAAGATCATTAACAGGACTTACCTATGGAGGATACAGATCAAACTAGTTTTCAGGTATTTAGTAAACAGTAAAAATGTCGATAACCTATACTCAGACTAAGGACAGAAGCTCAGAACATGCTGACAAAAAGAAAGGCATTGTGAAACTAGAAAAAGTGTTGCGAGCCATGAGTAAGAGTGTGTGAGGTTTATAATATTTGTCATGTGCAAAAAGAATATGGAAAGGAGGCAATATGACGGCCGTGTGTAATGTAAAACACGAGGTCACATTAAAAAAATGGCAGAACAACTCTTTTCGAGAGACGTTGTGCGTTTAGAACAAAAACGATAGAAAATGTTTATGATGAACTGAAAACAGAACAAGAAACAATAGAAACACCTAAATACAAACCAATAAACACATTCACAGTTTTGGATAATTGTGGACACACGAGTAAATCGAGGTCTTCTTAGACAAAAGAAAATGTACTTTCCAGAGATCAAAGGCTTTTTTTTCTTTCTTTCTTTCTTTACCTAAAAGAGGCATGTGGGAAGTGAAATAATGTTAGGCTTATCTCAATCCTGTAAATCGCTAATTATAAAGTCTATCTATATACCAATGGCTTCTTCCACCTTATAAGGGAGGTAGCCAAATCAAAGTCACGTACCCACTTCCGCCCATTCCACTCCTCTCATCTTCTCGTGGATGAGGATTAGTAATGTAGTAAATACTTAAGAAAATAGTAATATTACATGGGTTGCTGCCAAGGCTTCTTCACCAAGCATGAAGCCCCCTTTGCCCCCCACCACCCTGCACCCCACCGGTATTCCGCCCCATCACTCGGCAAAACAAAGCCAGATACATATCCGGCGTCACAAGGCGGTGCCAATGGCGGCACAAACATATCCGGACGAACAGCCGTTCCGGAACAGAGACAAGAGCTCGGGGGGACCAGGACGGTGACAGCCGGATCATTGCAATGGTATACCGAGGATACACAGTGTCCTGCGTTCATGGGTTAACAGTCCCGGGACACCTGCAAAGGTTAATGTCCGGGGAGTATCAGCCCCGAAAACTAAAAAAAAAATGGGAAGCGGCCAGAGGACAGAGGAAGGCTTCGACTTCATCGAAGTGGCCAAGAAAATTTTCGGAATGGTTTAACGGGCGGGAAGGTGACTTGGGGACGGTAAAAATCCCGAAGGAGGACGGGTTAACTATTTTCCTATTTGCTCGTTTGTTTACTTGCTAATTTATCTACTTAATTTCCTGCTTATACATTTATTAATTTATTTGTTTATTTTTATATTCATATGTTTACTTATCATTTTCTCTATCAACTTATTTGAACCTGAGCTTGTTATAAATCTAAACGTCTCCTGTCTGTTTGATTTTCCAAAACTTTCCAATGAGATTGATGGTAAGTAAAAAAGAAAACTAATAAAGGAAGTGGCAAGGGACGATGGGGGAGATGGGATCTCGATGGCCTGGAGCCAAAATGTAGGAAGAAAATTTGTAAGAAATCCGAGGGACGAAAGGAAGGAAGAAGGGGACATGGGCGTGTGGAAGGAGAAGGAAGAGTTACTTTCTGGTAGAGGTAGAACATAAGAACATAATAATGGAGCTAGGGTTGTCACAAGGGCTTGTCACAAAGCCTTAGATATTTACTATACGAAGACAGGTTTAGACGCTAACTTGCACTTTCTGGAAAGAAGAGTGCGGGATGATCTAACAGAGGTATTCAAATGGGTCAAGGGTTTTAACAAGGGTGATGCAGGTAAGGTCACCATAGTAAGACAGCAGGGCAAAACTCGTAGTAATGGATTTAAATTGGAGATATTTAGGCTTAAGAAGGAAATGGACAAGAACTGGTTTACCAACATTAGTTAACATGAGAACATAAGAATGAAGGAGAGTGCAAGAGACCATAAGGCCTACACTAGGCAGCTCCGTATCCATCACCACCTGTCATCCCCATCCATAAAGTTGTCTAATCGTTTCTTAAAACAACTGATAGTTTCAGCGCTTACTACATGGTTACTAAGTTTATTCCATTCGTCGACCACCCTATTAATAAACCAATTCTTGCCTATTTCCTTTTTAAATCTGAATTTATCCAGTTTATAACCATTACTGCGAGTCCTACCTGTTGTTTTAATATGATGACCTTTGTTAATGAATGGAATAGACTTAGTAGCCATGTAGTGAGCGTTGAAAGAACTGGCTGTATAAGAGGAGATGAAATAACCTTATGGATAGGACTGACAGGTGGTAAGGAACACGGAACTGTCTAGTGTAAGCCTTATGGTCTCTTGCAACCTCCTCCATTCTTGTGTTCTTATGCTTTTAAAGTCACGAAAATATTGACTGTATGGAATATGGCCAATCGGTACCACGTACGGGGGAACACGGAACTGTCTAGTGTAAGCCTTATGGTCTCTTGCAACCTCCTCCATTCTTGTGTTCTTACGCTCTTAAAGTCACGAAAATATTGACTGTATGGAATCTGTCCAATCGGTAGCACGTACGGGGGAACTTCCACAAAGATGGCGTACCAACAACAGCCAACTCTCGTTTATTCGTAATACACTTACAACAGGACTCGACTGCAGGTAAACATCAGAACATTCTCCCATAGGAAATCAACTTTAGTTTGCCAAAATGCATAGACGAAGAATGACCTTTGCATTTAATATGCACTGTGAATGCACTGTAGTCATTCCATAGCATTAGCCATGCTTACAAATATATTATGCATTTTCTGCAACATTATTCATGTTTCATTGAAAAAAATGTGTTATACACAATATTCATCTTTAAATGATATGATCAAAATATTCATACCAATTTCCTCTGAATTGTGAGCAGTCACATGGGACAGCTCTTGGCATATGTGTGCCTGGTACTTCCTTTGTTTTTACACAAAAACGGCAACATTCAGACAGCACTATAAAGCGACACGAAGGTGCAACGAGAAAATTAACATTAGCAGTGGCAATTAAAATTTTTCAAAGTAAATTGAGATAATTATTTGCGTGCGTAGATTAATTTAACGCTTGGATACATGGATATACACTTACACAGAAATAAATATTTAGTTTCTTTGCCTCTTATTTGTGTTACAGTGGCTGATGTCCACTAGGGCATTGTGGGTAGCGGAAAATATGTCTGGACTGTGGACTTACACGGTGAACGAATCTTTCTAGATTAAAAAAAATGCTAAAGGTTCTCAGAAATCGCAAGCCACTGTAGTACCTATAAGTGACACCAATTGTAGATTAACGTGAATGACTGCGAGGAGCTTACGCCAGGATGCGTTTAGCTGCCCCCAGTTCCGTGACCTTTGCTCCGTGCGTTCGAGTGGCCGAGCCAAATGATGATGATGAGAAGAAGAAGAAGAAGGAAAAAGAAGAAGGAAAAAAGAAGAAGAAAAAGAAAAAGAAGAAGAAGAAACAGAACAAGAAGTAGACGAAGGAGAGGAAGAAGAAGAAATAGAAGAAGAAGAAGAAGAAGAAGAAGAAGAAAGAAGAAAAAGAAGAAGTAGAAGAAGAAGAAGAAGAAGAAGAATAAGAAGAAGAAGAAGAAGAAGAAGAAGAAGAAGAAGAAGAAGAAGAAGAAGAAGAAGAAGAAGAAGAAGAAGAAGAAGAAGAAGAAGAAGAAGAAGAAGAAGAAGAAGAAGAAGAAGAAGAAGAAGAAGAAGAAGAAGAAGAAGAAGAAGAAGAAGAAGAAGAAGAAGAAGAAGAAGAAGAAGAAGAAGAAGAAGAAGAAGAAGAAGAAGAAGAAGAAGAAGAAGAAGAAGATGAAGAAGAGAAGAAGTAGAAGAAGAAGAAGAAGAAGAAGAAGAAGAAGAAGAAGAAGAAGAAGAAGAAGAAGGACTATGGAAAAGCAAAATTGTTGGTCAGTGACCAAAACAATGATGCATGAAAGTAAACAAGAAACAAATTAAGCAAAATACTCATTGAGAAAATAAGTTAAATAAAAAGTCAAATGGAAAATTAAAACCGACATTTTGTAAACTAAAATCTAAGTGTACTGCGAGTCGGCACTCTCCGATAAATGGTTTTGTCCCGTGATGCACAGTTCGCGCGCGCGCGCGCGCGCACACACACACACACACACACCTCGTGGCGCTGTGGTTAGAGTTCTCGTCTGCCACTACGCCAGTCCGGGTTCGACTCCCTCCCAGGGCTGAAATAATTTCTGCATCGCTTCGCTGCAGGGTGTTACTCCAACTCTCGTGGGCGGGGAGTTGGGAGTGAGTGTGCGTGTAATGTGACAGTATTACCCGGGAGGTTAATAACTGTCGATCACGAGTCCAACATGTGATCTAAGACCATGGTGAATCATACACACACGCGCGCGCGCGCACACACACACACACACGCACACTGGAACAAACTGGATAAAACAATAGTGTGTGCAAAAACTATACACGAATTTAAAAGCAAACTAGACACTGCGAGGTACAAAGACGGGACACCACGAGCATAGCTCCTCTTCCCTTAAGATACAACTAGGAAAATGCACACTCGCGCGCGTCTGAACGGTGCATTGGTACCGTTTTCGACCGCTAATTCCGCGATCCTAGTTCGAGTCTCTCCCAGGCCTGCGAACCCGACATTACAAGTTGTGTGTGTGTGTGTGTGTGTGTGTGTGTGTGTGTGTGTGTGTGTGTGTGTGTGTGTGTGTGTGTGTGTGTGTGTGTGTGTGTGTAAGGTCCCAGCATTACCCATAGATCGGCCCATATATGAGCTCTGAGCTTTCATCCTGGAAAGTAATTGCTATCGATCACGGGTCAAACCCGTGGTCCAAGACAAGAGTTGAATCACACACACACACATACACATACACACACACACATGTGGCTACATATGCCAATGAATGTAAATGCATTTGTATACTTTTTTTTTTTTTTAAGGATACAAACCTATTTGTCATTCGGTCGTTGTACGTACGGTTGACGCCCTTGTGCTGGGCAAAGAGGCATCCCCCCATGTGCCTGGGCGTTGGCTCACCAACCTGATCAATGTCGAAACACAATTGGGGACAACAGGACGTAGGAAGGCGTGGAAGCCCTGTGCTGGTGTCAAACACCTACCCTCGTCAACACAACACCTGCGTTCATTACCAACTCACTTGACTAATTAACCTCTTCAATCCGGAGGTTGGCACCTGGATTAATAAAACTGTCAGGTATTCACCGGAACTAAGATTAAAATGGGCTACCGGCTGGAAGAGGGCACCGACTTTATATGTACATATATGTATGCTCGTACATATATAAACATGTACATGTATACATACAAACACACACACACACATGTATGTATGCATATACTTTTTTCGTTCGTGGTTCAACCTTTACCTGAATAAAATTGGCACGTGTTGACAAAAAAAAAAAAAAAAAGGCGTAGTTGACCTTGCCCGCCTCTTTTACTTTTTCCTCTCCGCGAAATCACCTTGAACTGGGTCGTTTTGGACCGCGAAATTCAAAGTCGCGATTTCCAAACGGTTCAAACTTCCTTTCCTTACAAAAAAAAAAAAATAGCATTATTGTTTTCTAAATTATTTTCCAATCGAAGCCATCGGAATTGGCCCTACTCTTTACTGTTTCGCACAAATTCTTCGCTAACAGGTATAAAAAACTTCGTATGTGTATTCTAAAAAGAAGATATAAGGTGGGGTCCTGCTGATCGCTGTGTCAGCAGTGAAGCTGTGCCCTAGAAATCGACACTTCAAGTAATAAGTAACAATTAAGACTTGTTGGAGTTTTCCTTCAAAATGTTAACGAACAGAACGATGGGGTTAGTACAACGGCATTAAGCATCCTGTACGTCACCTCATCCTGCGCGTGAGTGGTGCTCCCACGATGCAGACCTGAAAGTGTACCTGGGCTCATACAAGATCAACATGACTGCGCAATTCTATAAAGTACTAAAGTTTCTGTTTACATGCCATGACGTGGAGGTGCTGTGTCTCGCTACATTGACTTTGGCGGGATTCAGGGATGACCCCTCATCCACGAGGTGCTGAGATGGTACAGGGAATTACTGGATTTTGAATGGTTGTGGGATGGCTGTAGGATCGGCGAGACGTTGTAAAGATCCGCAACCTTAGAGTACCTGAGGGTTATTTATCTTTACAAGCTAATATTTGGGGGTTTGGCTCTTAACAAGCTTAGCTTAACCTAACCTAACCTCATTTCTTGATGGGTGTATACTCTGATTTGGCCAACCCCATTATAAAGGAGGAAAAAAAAGCCTTTGGTGTATTTATAGTGAAGTCTTCCCCCAAAAAGTTCCCGAAGATGACAGCGATGCCTATGTTGATTTACCAGATTTGACAGTAACCCAAACCGACAATGCAAGATTAATCTGTAAACGGTACGGCGCTATTTCCAAACTTACTGAATGAAGAGAGACAAGTTAAACTTAACAGACCTTTTCGAGGAAAACGAGATATAGTACGTGATACGTAGGGGACAGAAAACTACACTCACTGGTATGAAAAATGATCTTGCTGAAACAAGGCATTTCATTGTAATAGATTGAATTCCATACGCTCACTCCGGGGCTATATTACGGTTCGTATTCCCATGCTAAATTGAGGATTAGGAACTAGGTTGGGTTAATTTGGGTTTCTGGGCTAGGCTAGGCTAAACTAGGCTAGGCTGGGGTGGGTTTGACTGAGCTGGGCTGGGTTTGAATAGGTTGGGTTGGGTTGGGCCGAGTTGGACTGGGTAGAATTTGACTGGGTTGGGTTGGGATATGTGTACGTTTTCTAAATATTATTAATTATTGTTATCATCATTTTTTATCAAGAATTACTTGCCGGAAAGTCCATGCAAAACGATTGAAATGTAATTAAATTTGCGCAGACAACGTTGATCATGTATGAACCTCTGATCGCGTGATGCAGCATGTAGTATGTGTTCCTTGTTGACACTGTAGCATACTTCACTTCAGCGAAGTTTGTTCGATTTAATTCAGTTGAATCTCTCCTACACAACGAACTAAGCACTCCTAATGTTGGTGTCAAATTATGCGGCGGTGCAGGATGTGGCCAGATCATGGGCAAGTTCTATCATCTATCATCTAGAATTATGGGCTGGCGTATCAGCAGAGTGCGGCTTCCTTGCCTGCATCATAAGTTGTGTGTGGATGGGAAGCCCACCAGGTATGAGAACCAGGTAAGAACAACCCACAACCGCGGCGCGGCGCTGGACAATATGACACTGGCCTAACTAACACACTAGGAACAAAATCAGTGAAGTATGCAAGAGTAAAAGGGTACTCACACTGGGCAATTTTTCCTCCTACACTGTACCTCCAACCTCCACTTGAATAAGAAGAATATAATTTTGTTCAACAGTATGTCTGACATTCGTATAGATTTACAAAATCTTAGTTCATCAGTCAGGTTTGCTATATATGATGGACAGATAATCTGATATTTGGAGATTTGAAAAATAGTATATTGTAACCTAAGTAGTTTTTGCTTAAACTCTCAACTGTTGGCGTTGGTGAAGCCCAGTGTAATAACCCCTAATGTGTGTGTTTTTGTAGCTTTGCACTGCTGTTTCTCTCCACTTACCGTGAAACGGCGAGCTGCTCCACGCATAGATTCCAATGTATTTACAATATCATTTCACCGGATATTCTTTATACGTCCTCAACACCATCACAAAATACCGCATCACTAAATCGTCAACATTTGTACACAAGATTTCATGGACACTTTCGAAAGTTTGGGATATAAAGATTATTGATCGAAGAAAAGAATGTTTCCCTTTCCGGCCTTTCTGTTTCACCGGAAACCCTCTCACTATAAGAATATTGCGCGTTGATGGTAAACCACGCTTATTATCATGTGACGTAAAAGATAAACAAATGACCTGATTGGCTGTCAGAGTCGCCGTCTGCTGTCTTTGAGCAAATCACGATACTCGAAGTGGGTGCACCTGTTTAAAATTGTCTCAGAACGACCTATTTATAATGACGCAATTGACTCTTCGGTCCTTTCCTGGCTTAAGGACGAGAGGTAATTTTACTTGGTCTTCTTACCTGTGAAGCATCTCTGTTCCCCATACCAGTCAACATAAGAGACCGTAAGGCCTATACTAGGCAGTTCTATGTCCCTTACCACTTGTCGTCCCTATCCATAAAGCTAGCTCATCTTCTCTGAAAACAACCATTAGCTTCAGCGTTCACTAGACGATTACTACAAGAAGCCTCGCCTTACTGATATGCCAGCTGAAACTCACAAACATATGCTTAGATTAAACAATCCAGAGGTCTTTTCCATTTTACGACATGCAGAATTTTTATGTTAGATTAGGTTGGGTTAGGTTAGGTCAGGTTAGGTTAGGTTAGGTTAGGTTAGGTTAGGTTAGGTTAGGTTAGGTTGGGTTAGGTTAGGTCAGGTTAGGTTAGATCAGGTTAGGTTAGGCTAGGTTAAGTTAGGTTAGATCAGGTTAGGTTAGGTTAGGCTAGGTCAGGTTAGGTTAGGTTTCAGATTAATATTCATTTCTTACCTCTCTTAAGTTGTTGAGATCAAGTGCATGCCGTAAATTGGAAAATATCCAAATCCAGTACTGTCTGGAAAGTTTATCATAAACAGCGTTACCAGCATGGGACAATAAAACGAGGTAGTTTGACCAAATATACTGAGCCCCTCTTTGAGGCAATGACGAGCCGTACGGAAGTTGTTTTGGCTGATTTCGGATGACTTAATTCAACCGATTTAATTCTTGCCATGAAGTAAAAAATATATCGTTGAATACCTTGGGCATAAATGGCCTCTTTACTATTTTTGTTCTGGTTAGCGTCAAACGAAACTCAAACTTCAGGAAGGGAGGGGAGGGGAGGGGGAGTGTGGAAGACCCCCGTTTTCAAAGTTCAGTTTAAAGAAAACGAGGTCATGGCAATTCAAAACACAGACGTTACTCTATCTTTCTCTACGAGTGAATCCTTCATTTCTTAATCGACCCAGTCACTTCTATACGAGGCAGTAGTTACTTCCTAAGCTCAACGTGTGGATCAGTTAATTTAGAGAAATATTGAAATAAGTCTTTTCTGGGATAAATTCTAACCCCCGAACATTGTTCAGCTGTAGAATCTCCACCCCAACCATATCCAATTGTTGAACCTCCCCCCCCCCACTGATTAACTGTAGAAACTAGAAAATCCACCCAACTAACATAGGTTAGGTTAGGTTATGTATCACGAGCCATAACTAACTGTAGAGGAAATTCGGGGGTACGTGACAGGTTTCTGAAAATAATCAGGCTGTAATTGCAAGCCTGTTTTCAGAAGTGGCCTACATGTGCTAGGCTAGATGTGACCTCTGAATTGTCTACTCTTGCATTTTAATGTAGTAACATGTGTCTGTGTCACAGTTTAAGCTTAACCCATTCAACTCCGATGACAAGATGTCTTGTCATTTGGTCAAATAAAACAAAAAATCATAATAAAACAACAAAATGTTTGATGATCAAACAGCACCAGAAAAATATGACGTCATCAGTCCTCCTCGAGGAGGACTGATGACGTCATATTTTTCTGGTGCTGTTTGATCATCAAACATTTTGTTGTTTTATTATGATTTTTTGTTTTATTTGACCAAATGACAAGACATCTTGTCATCGGAGTTGAATGGATTAATAAACTAAGCCAATTAACCATGCATTTGTTTTCATCCTTACTGATGATGCATTGTGGGTAAGGGGTACGTGACTAATACTGAAAGACTTCAAGGGGGTACATATGATTAAAAAGATTGAGAACCGCTGCTGTAGACTGTCCACCCCAGCAACACTCAACTGTTCAATCTCCACCCAAAGCGTATGGGAGATTCTACAACTGATACTATTTGCATTTTCACTGATTTTGTTGCCGTTGTGACGGAACAGAGTGCCAAATTTATTCACAGGGCCGGCTGAATGAAATCAGATAGCCTTTACCAAATTACGTATGTTGTAGGGTTGAGATATAACACAAACCACACACAATCCATAGTCCATACATATAATCAACGCTGACAGCACAAAATTTATTTTTAATCCTTAAGCTTGGGTTTTCTGACTAAGTAATTCTTGATAAGATAACCGCGTATGCAAAAATCCCTCAACCTAACCTAACCTAACTATAACCTAATCTAACCACATTGACCTATTATAACCTAACCATTACCTAACCATGTCCTAAACATAGCCTAACCGTAAATTAACCATAATCTAACCATAACCTAACCATAACCTAACCATAACCTAACCATAACCTAACCATAACCTACCCATAACCTAACCATAACCTAACCTAACGAAGACCATACCCAATCTACCGTGGCAATACAAGTCAACTTAATCCTAATGGAGGCAATTCCTTTTTAATACCAATAAGTATAATCTTCTGTCATTTACATAGTACATATCATGTTCTTTTCCCCATCTTCGGGGGGTACTAATATGAAGATTAACTTCTGACTTGAAAGATCAATAACTTCTTGGATCTTGTGTCGTACCGCTTGCGTAGATGGGCCATGCTCAGGATGGTGCAGTCTATTCTTGTTTTGGAGCTTTGGCTAGCAGAACAGAAATGTAACAAAGCGCAGTCATATTGGTCGTATATGAACCTAACTATATTTTCAGGTAACGACTGTGGATGGAAAAACAGATAGTAGCGATGGACCTGATTTGATTTTTTTTATGTTGTCGAAGAAAAACAAATTATGCCGACGTACTATAACGGGCCACTGTTATACATACATATATCTATGTATATATATATATATATATATATATATATATATATATATATACATATACATATATATAATATATATATATATATATATAATTCGTGTGAACGATGAATCAAGTCACACTTCTCAAAACCTTGCCCATCGCTAAGGACGATCTATAAACAAAGGCAATGCCTCAAAACCACGATGTAGAGAACTAAAGGAGTACTCACCACATACGAAGATGCCGAAGATGACAACGAAGAGCGACGACTTCATGTCGACAGAACTGCAATGCGGTGTTTCGTCGACTTGGTGATTTTAAACCGTCCTTGGGTTGTCTCTTTTCTCACCAAAACCTCGTCCTGTAAACAATCCTTTCACACTTTGTGTGAAATATACAAATTCTATCTCCTCTCACATACGTGTTCTTTAAACACTGTCTTCGTTTTGGGTCTACGAGTATGATGATGTCTCGTTTGTGTATTTTTTACTCGGCTTTGTTCTCAGAGCACGTGGCAGTTTCTTAAGAGATCTGTTTAAAGAAAACATTTTGGAAAATAAGGTAATTAGATAAATTTCCCTGATGTTCAATTCCACTGTGAATTTTCAACGGCGAGATGGATATATAATATGCAGTGTCAAGGTTTGTAAACAATAATGCAAAAACGCCTTCAGAAGGTTTCATCGTCAGTACTGATATAGAATATTTCAGTGTAAGTAAACGAATAATGATCTCTGCGTTCATGTATCATAAGAGCGAAAACGCCATACAGAAGATGACTTCATAACAACAAAAAGTCGCGTGGTGGAACAGCCTAAATGAAACAGTTAAACAATCTCTGCCCTTTTTATAGATGATTTTATCTTTCCATTATTATTCCATTATTATTCTATTATTTCATTATTATTCCATTATTTCATTCCATTATTATTCCATTATTTCATTCCATTATTATTCCATTATTATCATTATTATCTTTGCATTGATACAGCGCTTCTATGAGAGTTGCTGCTTATGTGTGGCAGCCGAGCAATTGAAGATATGTTAATTTTGGTTGGTATTTGACATAATTTATCCCTGCATTGTCATCGCTACTATACTATAGTCTATGCCACTCATTTCCATTCTATGTGTTATTTGAGATTTTTTATATATTCTATATATAGTAAAGAAAGCTATATAGTATAGTATGTACCACTTTTTGGATTATAACAACGATTTGAATAAATTCTATGTCACGTGGCATCAGCACTTTCTTCCCCCCCCCTCCCCCCATGTTGTCACGCCGAGGCGTCACAGGGGAGACGGGGGTAGCTAATCGTTGTTATAATCCCAGAAAGTGATATTCATTATACTAATAGCTTCCTTTACTATATCTAGAATATGAAAAAGCAAATAATACATACATGGGAAATAAAAGAGAGAGGGGTATGTATTAAAGTTAATTTGGCACGTATGCAACACACTAAACGGTCTCTTTGGAACGCACAAGCTTGTATGTGTGTATATATACATACATACATAGATACATACACACACACACACACGCACACACATACACACACATATACATATATATGTGTGTGTGTGTGTGTGTGTGTGTGTGTGTGTGTGTGTGTGTGTGTGTGTGTGTGTGTGTGTGTGTGTGTGTGTGTGTGTGTGTGTGTGTGTGTGTGTGTGTGTGTGTGTGTGTGTGTGTGTGTGTGTGTGTGTGTGTGTGTGTGTGTATAGTAATGTGAAATACAGGGAAATTTTGCACTGCACAAGTCCGTTGAAGCGACTCAGGGACTGCCATTCCCCATAAATGAGAATGATCACTAAAGTATCTTGACGCCATCGGGACTTAAGAACTGTAGTTTACGGTTATTTTCTTGCCAGAAAATCTTTAAAGAAACCCAGGATACGCAGATTAATAAATCTTATTCCCAGTGCTTGAGCCATTATTTGGTTTGGTTAAATCAGCGCTGTTGCTGTTATTTTGTTTTGTCTATTTCTTTAATCCAACTTATGTGACATTTACGTTGTCGCGAGGAGAGGTCAGTTGAGATCGACAGTGGCCTCGCTAGCGATGAGAAACAGTGCATGAACAGGTGAGATTTCGCTACGCTCATTTTTGTCACACACATACTCACCCTTTCAATTCAATGACTACCACTCCAGGCTTTGCTCAACTGAACGCACATCGATTATGTTCTGCTGATGAACAAGACGGGGTCTTGATTTATCAAGGCTGTTTCCCCAGTTGAATAAATTCCTTTTTTCTTCGGCAGAATAAAATCTGCAAAGCTCACCATTAAACGGAAGGAATCGTTATTTCATTGAGTTTTGTGGGTCTACATTTACTCCTGTCTTTAGAGCTACAAGTATACATATGTACTACACACCCAAACGTTTGCAAGTAGATGCTCAATCGTTTGCAAGTAACCGCTCAAATGCTTCACGTAGCAGCTTAGTCGTTTACGAAGTAACTGCTCAAACGTTTGCAAGTAACTGCTCAAACGTTTGCAAGTAACTGCTCAAACTTTTCCAAGAAACTGCTCAAACGTTTGTAACTGTTCAAGCGTTTGTAAGTAACTATCCATCGTTTGCAAGTAATTGCTCAAACGTTTGTAAGTAACTATTCAAACGTTTGTAACTATTCAAACGTTTGCAAGTAACTGCTGAAACCTTTACAAGTAACTGCCCACACCTCATCTGTTCCAACGTTTCCAAATATCTCCAGAAACGTTTGTACCACCTGTGCACTAGCGTGAACGTTTTCATTGCCCAGTGAATATCTATTCCTACTTGCGGTTTTGTGTGTGTGACAAAGATCATCTGTAAGCACCTATTCCCCACTTCACTCTTAATCGAAACAAATAATTGTGTATAAAACTTGGCAAGATTTGTTAGCACGATTTCTCGTTACTCATTCCGAATCAAAAACATATTCGGTTTTTTGCTTTCTATCGTAGGGTACTTGCCCTCTCCATCATGCAATCCTCTGCATGATCCCTGTTGGGTCATGCAGACTTCTGTATTCTGGTTTAACCCATTCAACTCCGATGACAAGATGTCTTGTCATTTGGTCAAATAAAACAAAAAATCATAAAACACCAAAATGTTTGATCAAACACCAGAAAAATATGACGTCAGTCCTCGCTTCGCTGCGAGCGAAGCGAGGACTGACGTCATATTTTTCTGGTGTTTGATCAAACATTTTGGTGTTTTATGATTTTTTGTTTTATTTGACCAAATGACAAGACATCTTGTCATCGGAGTTGAATGGGTTAAAAGTGCGGTCCAGAGGTGATCCGTCCACACACGCTAAATAGGGCAAATTGAATTACCAACAATCCCTTGTATATTCACACCAAAGTAAACTAAATTTCTGGTGACATAATAGAATGTTGGTAATTTATTTGCCATGTTTAACACGGGAAGGGTGTGTATACAGAGTGTGTATGCGGAGAGGAAACAGTGTTTTCCCTGATGGACCGCACTCCTGTACAAAGGGGAAATCCTCTCCGTTTCAAACCAACCCGTTGAAAAAAACGGACTTATCTACAATTATTTTATTAAATTACACACTAACGAACTTTCCATTTGTTTGATATATGATTTCAAGTTGATATAGTTACGTATTAGATTTCATCTTGTGCACACGTTACTTATAGAGTCGCTACAATATCCATAGTAACTGAGGGCGAATAAATCATAATTTTATATTTTTGAACTGTCAACCTTCGAACGACATAACCCTCACAGCTAGTTTCATACAAACTGATAAAAGTCTATTTCAGCACTCGTCAATAATAAACTTGGCGCCAAGGTTCGAGAGTT
>NC_134796.1:9417281-9479781 GCF_046742065.1 Oratosquilla oratoria | reverse complement strand
CGTTTTCCTGTGATGTTCTATAGGAATGGTTTCGTTTTATGTACGCACATTTTCTTTTGGGGCGGTTTTTGGTGAATCATGTTACTACGAGTATTCTCAATGTTTTGTGTAGTTTGCAGGATGTCTATATTTTGTTCATTCCTGGGAACCATGCTGTGGAAGTGTAATCAAGGCGGTTCTCAAGAATCATTTGTAGAATGTGATTACAGTTTTCTTATGTTCATCTTTTCCACCTACGTGCCACCGGCTGCGCCAGTCCCTGCTTCGTAGGGGGCTCGACCTTCGGTCTATATTCATTATCTACAAAATCAGGGAGAAACAAAAAGTTTCTCTTATTTTTTCATCCTCTCGCTTTTAAAACGACTAGAAATAACCAATGAGCGGGGCAAAATAGATATTACTGCTTAATTGATCAAATGTTATAACTTGCTTATTTTAGAAAATGAGTTTTTTTCCAATTTTTTCTATATACACTAAGAAATAGCTGCATTTAGCTAGATACAAAGCGAATCTGGTGCTCAGCAGCACAGCTTACAATATGTCACTCAAAACGAGTGCAACTAGTTGGTTGCAAATTGGTACACAAAACATTACAAAGGCGGAGCATGCCGACAGGAGACCTTTTGGTCCATATCTAGATCGGATGCGAAAAAAAAATCATAATAATAATAAATTAGTAAATAAAAACTATAATAATGTAAATAATAAATAGAATACATAAATAAATGCATAGGTATAGTTTATAAATGCATAGGTATAGTTAATAAATGCAACTTTAATATAGTTAATAAACGCAACTTTTTTACGAGAAGTATGCTGCAGTGTATTAAAGTTTGGAACATGCATCATATACATTGTTGTAAACATCAGCACCTTGCCAGTTACAAATTGCTTCACACATGCAGCTCTCACAAGAAATCTGCCTATGTGCGATATAGCTCATAACACACAACACGCAACATTCTCTCAAGCTAAAGGAGGGAAGTAAAAGAAGGGAAGAGGAGGATATGCAGAGGAAAGAGGGCTTGGGAAAGGAGAGATGAGGGAAAGGGAGGGCAATGTGATGAAAAGAGGGGGATGCTTCATCACATTTTTTGTCATTTTCTTCGAAAGCTGGCGCACGGGTCGGTATGCTTGAGAAAAGATGAAATACAGAGTATTTTGTGTGTGTTGTTGGGGGTGGGAGTAAAATCCACATAAGGTTAACACAATCCAATGATGAAAATGATTTGGAGATGATGACGGCACAAGAAGGTGCAAAGATGCTGGGGTTGGTGGGAAAGCTTCCAAAACACGGAAATAAAGAAAAACGTCACAAACAAGGGTGCGAAAGATAGGTCGGTCAAGAGGACAAGAAAGCAAATTCTACTTTGCAGTCTCGCGTGACACAGGTCAATTTAGCGCGTCAAAGAATCATATCGACTCGACCAAAAACGCATTTCGTTAAGTGTAGGTTCATGGCTAAATCTGGAGCTGTCGTCTTTTTCGCTTTGAATGTAATGTGTAGCTGGAGCCCAATAAGCACAGGCGACCTGAGACTCACAGTGTACGACAACGTGTGGAACATGAGACGAAATAATACCAAACACCTTGTTTTCATACGAGACCGTATCTGAAAACGTCGTTCACATTATATTTTATCGTGTTCCTCGCCGTAGTCTGGAATTGATATAGCATGCCTTTCAATCTGCTTTGTACACCATAAGCTAAATTGATTTCAGCTGTGTCTGTGAATCAAGGTGGGTGAAAGTTATATCGCTCTGACACGTGGGTAGAGCGTGTTCTCTGGCTGAATGAAACAGCCTGGTATCTACCAGAATTGAATATTGGTGTATCGGTTACCAGGGGGTCTGGCCAGTACTTTGTGCCGGGGCGTAAGAGCTATGAAGGGCCCCACAGCAATCTAACAGCAACATCCATCCCCCCTCGAGAACAAGCACTTTCAACTACCCCCAGCCCGACAGACACATAAACACACACAATCATCACTATACTTATCACACCACTCTTACTTTTTTATTAGTATTTGTTATTAATCATTCGTAGGCCTGGTTGTATAGACTGGACATCAACTCACTTTTGAGAAAAATCTTTACCTGAATCAGGACCCCAAAGGGAATTTGTGCCGCCTTACAAGATTTCTCTTGGATGCCCTGTCGTTTATGCAACGGAAACATCAGTCGACAATGGTACCAGACTCCCCTCGCCATCACCTTCATGACGTCATGTCGCTCTCAATGCGCGTTCAAATCCAGCAGGTGACGACTTCTGTCACAGCTTAGTGCCTTCTGGCGTACGCTTTTGGCTTTTTCTGATTCCTTAAAACATGTGACATTTACTGTTCTGGAGAGGTTGGCAGCCACAGAGAATATGCCATGCT
Source organism: Oratosquilla oratoria (assembly GCF_046742065.1). Lineage (NCBI taxonomy): Eukaryota > Metazoa > Arthropoda > Malacostraca > Stomatopoda > Squillidae > Oratosquilla > Oratosquilla oratoria. Next base: position 9,477,401 of record NC_134796.1, on the reverse strand, counting down.
CCTCAATAATGTGACATTCTTTTATTCTTTACGACTGAAGGGACAGATGATGGCTTGCACGGGCCGTCTAAATTTTATGCAGTCAGTATCTATATGAGGGTATTAAGAATAATTATAGGGATCACCAGAAGAGAGAGGATTAAAACGCGAAAATAAGAGAACATCTGAAAGTTGATCCGATTATTGGAATCATAGAAAGAAACAACTTGAGATGGTTTTTGGTTATATAAAGAGAATGGAGGAAAGTAGATATCCAAGGAAATATTTGGAATGGCAGCCTAGAGGAAGGAGGCCGGTTGGAAGAACCAGGAAAAGGTGGATGGACTATGTGAAAAAGAATTTGGAAGGAAGAAATTTAACGTTGGAAGAAGTAAACGAACAAGAAATTGACGAGGATCGAAATGAGTGGAGGCGACTGATGACGAGGCCGACAATTGACAGTTGAAATCAACTACCTGGCGTCTGGTGAGAAAGTATCTTTATCAATCAATCAGTCAATTGTTGCCTCGAGTTTCACTTATTGTAAAACCCGCAGACCCACAGTGGCTGCCAACTTGCAAAGGATTACAAAGGCGGAGCATGCCGACAGGAGACCTTTTGGTCCATATCTAGGTCGGATGTGAAAAAAATCATAATAATAATAAATTGATCAATAAAAACTATAATAATGTAAATAACAAATAAAATACATAAGTAAATGCATAGGTATAGTTAAATAATAAACAAACAGGTAAATAGTAAATAATAATAAATTGACATATAACTAATAATAAATGAGAATCAAACAGACAAATTATAACAAAACAAAAACAAATAATATATAATAGATTATTATCATTACAGCATCTTGCTTAGGTGTTTATCTAAATGATTCTTAAACTTTTCTCGAAACTTCCCATAGATCTCTCTGGAAAGAAATGTTGGACTGTTGTCTGTGCTGTATTGGTGCGGGGCAGTTTCTATGTCACCAGCGGCTCAAAGTGGCAGGGAGAGGAGAAGAGCAGTCGCCGGTTGTCAGTTCTCCATGTGTGAAAAAGAAGAGATATACAGTTGTATTTTTTAAGAGATCTTGGGCCTAATCCGGAGACCGAGTGCCAGCTCCTCAGGGTTGCACCCCATGATGGAGGTGAGGGGCATGGACCTTTTGAGACTTCAATGAAATCCTTACGGACCAGAGTCTCGTAGCATTCTTTTGTGATTGGAAATTAATTCCTACTCAATGTGAAAAAGTTTGCAACACATATGAAATGTGACATGTGGGACATGACAAGTGGCGTGAGAAAGGACAAGTGACGTGTCCATTGACAAATGACGTGACAAGTGAAATGTGACATGAAGAGTGACAAGTGACAACCAACATGCGACATGGCACACGCAACATGCAACACGCAACATGCAATATGTATTCAGTGAATATGGGTGATGTAGATTGTGTTGTTCGTTTAGCTTCCTGTATTAGTGATATGTCTACGTTATGTTACTGTAGAGAGTGAGGCAACTCTGTGTGTTTGTGCTGTTACTGATGCTTGTTTGTAGTAGGTTTATTGTTTTTGTGTTGACGTGTGTTTGGGAGTGTGTGTAGCTGTGTGAAGTTTCAGCTTCTATTTTGTGTATTGGTTTGCTGTTGTTGCGTGTGGTGCATAGCATATCAAGGTTTTGACAGAAATAGTTCCTTTATTTGCTGGGCAGCCGCGCCCGTTGGGGTGGCTCTGGGACATCACCCCTCACTTGCCTGGCTACAATCGCCACACTATGGTCAACCATCTTGGGTGGTGGGCTAAACCAAGTGAGGGTCCCAACTGCCTTCTGGGCTTTTTTTTTTTTTTTTTTTTTTTTTTTAACAAAGGTTTCGGGTTCTCCCCGAGTATAGAGCATGTACTGGGGATATGCAATGAGGTGGGTGACAGAATAGCTACTTTCTAGCACACTGGCAGCCCCCAACAGCAAATCTACCAGACAGGTCGTCGAGGTCTAGTGTGTGAGTCTGGGCGTCCCCAAGCCTCCTTCTCACATAAATCATCTATCACTCATAATCATAACCCTATATCTAAGGAAACAGTCCTCCGGCGATGGAGCATGATAGTAGGAACAAACATGCGGTGGTGCTGGACGCCCTTTGTCCGAGCTCTACATTGAGGCGGCGCAGCGCGTAATATAAAGTCGCTGACGAATGGGATGGAGTTGTCATTCGTCTTCGGCATTCGTACAACGCTACAGAGCTGCCTATTTAGGGACCAAGAAGCTCTCCATCAGTGAGGGAAAGGCATAGAAAAGGTTACCTATAATCCGTCCCTACACCAAGTACTGGATGGCTAGTCCCGGTCATGTAATAAACGTCCCAAGCGACAGGAAGAAGCAGACGTATAGAATTAATTTAGCCACATGGAATGCGCGCACCCTGATGTCTCCAACCAAATACATATGTTGTATCTGGCCCAGTTAGCTCATAAGTGAATCACTGTGAAATAATTTTCATGATTGAATTGAATTGAATTGAATTTTATTCGGATACAATCATACATACAATAAGTACAATACATACAAGACTCATTATTATACACAGTATATATAATTGTACATCCGAGGATGGCACAGAAAGTCAAAAGACTTATTTCCACTGTGGTCCTCATATTACAATTAGGAAAGGATTATCATAGAAAAGCTAGGTTATACGAAGTGTAAATTAGGATTATAAGAAGTGTAAATTAAACATATAAACTATTTTCTTCAGAGAGAACAGTGTCTAAAAGATAACATTTAACTGATTTTTTAAAACTACTTTTAGATACAATTGATTGAATGTTGGTCGGTAAAGAGTTCCAAGCAATAGCACCAGTGTATTTGAAAGTACTTTTCCCTAACGAACTATTAAACCTAGGTACAATAACAGATGACCTACTAGAACGAGTTCTCAGGGAACGAGCATTTCTGACAAGTGTAAACGTATCTGACAAATAACTGGGACAAGAGTCGTTCACAATTTGGTGAACATGATTAAGCTTTAACTGAGCAACACGTTTCTCAACAGGTAACCAATTTAACAGTTTAAAATGTGTATAATCTAGATGAGTACGTGGATGAATTTTTAAAACGGTCCTGATTAGTTTGTTTTGACATATTTGAAGATTACTCTTAGATTTTTTAGATAGGTTGCTATACCAGGAAGAACAAGCATAGTCAATATGACACTGAACCAGGGCCGAGGCTAGTAACTTCATTGTCTCTACATCTAGGTATTTTTGTATTCTTGCCAAAAAATTTTGTTCTGGCGCTGACCCTTTGAATTATTTCTTGTGCCATAACTTCTCCCGACACATTTTGATCAATTTCTGTTCCAAGATATTTGACAACAGACCTAGGTTGAATACTAGTATCATTACATTGGATATTGAAGTTGGGAGCATTTTTGAGTTTTTGATTGGAGCCAAAGAGAATGGATTCTGTTTTACCTAGATGTAGAGACAATTTGTTATCCAACAACCACTTGCTGACATTCAATAACTCTTCACTGAGTAACGTCTCAATCCTATTTACATCTTTGCCAGAAACTAGTAAGGCTAAATCATCGGCATACAACAGCAGTTTACAGTTCACAGCAGCTTTCATGTCATTCACATACAAAAGAAACAACAGCGGACCTAAAATGCTACCCTGTGGGACACCACATGTTATTTTTGCTGCTTTTGATGTTGAACCATTTACATTCACAATCTGTTCTCGACCTGTTAGATAAGACCTCATCCAATTAACAACATCTGATTTGAAGCCTAACGCTTGTAGTTTGAATAATAGAATATCATGATTTACAGTATCAAAGGCTTTCTGGAGATCTAGCATAACCATTCCACAGTAATTACCTCTGTCAATTTCACCTTTGATGTAATCAGTCAAATTGATCAAACATGCATCAGTAGAATATGATTTTCGAAAGCCTGACTGTAAATCATAGAACAAGTTATTGCTTTGAATGTATTCATAAACCTGGTTATAAACAACTCTTTCCAAGACCTTCGATATAATACCGAGCACTGAGACTGGCCTATAGTTACCGGAATCTGTTTTGCTGCCCTTCTTGTACAAAGTAGAAACATTAGCTAATTTAAAATCTTTGGGAACTTTGCCCCGTTGAATCGAAGTATTGATTATATGAGTGATACAGGGAGTAATCTGCTCAGCTGAGTCATTCACAAATCTGGCTGGAATATTGTCTAGTCCGGTAGCCTTAGACCTGTTAACAGTCTTCAACATTTTATACACATCTACATTAGCAACCGTAGACAGAGCAAAGGTGTCATAGGATACACCCTGATTCCAATAATAATTATTAATGTGTTCTTGACCAAAATGACCTGAAGGTACTGGTAAGTTATTTACGAGGGTGGTAGCAATGGTGGTGAAAAAGGAGTTAAATTTTTGAGCCACCGCTACTTTGTCGAAAGTAACGATCCCATTAACATTAAGACCAATGTTACTACTTTTGGATTTTAGATTTTTGGAAGAACCTAACTGTTTGATTGTTTGCCATAGTTTTTTGGGATTGTTTTTGTTGGTTTGGAGAGAATCTTTGTAATATCCTACCTTAGCTCTGTCTACCATAACCTGAACCTCGTTCCGTAACTTCTTATACATAGCGAAAACAGATTGATCTTTTGTTTTCTTATACTCTTTTAAAGCCTTATCTCTTCTGTTGATCATTTTCAAAATGTCACCAGAAAACCACGGCTCGGAACGTTGTTTTATTCTGATTGATTTTACTGTGTAGTAAGTTCTGTTTAATTAGCCATAGGACTGTGATTTACACGAATTTGCTCACCCTTTTAGAAACCTTTCTCTGGTCCTTTGAAATTACACGCTCAGATTTAAGGGAACGTGCGTGGCCCCGGCCAGCGTCTCAAATTTCCTGGACTTTGGCTCTCAACTGCAGCTATCTCCCTTCACCAATTTCCCAACGTATAAGAATTCTTATGCCCGTCAACCACCTCCTCCTCCTCCTTCCACTGTCCAGGGATTTCGAGACAATGTATGCATCCGAGGTCAAGTCACTGGCATATGTCATGATCAGAAGGAAAAAAATAGAGCGGGCATGGTAAGCTGAAACCTGATTATACCAGCGTAAAATCTAAATTCATATATAAAGAAATATTGTATGAAATACCAATATAATACACTAAAAGGAGGTGAGCGTTGATAAAAACGCTGTAATAGCATTAAGAAGGCAGAAGGTATCTTGAAAATGTGAAGGAGTGGTCGTCAATACAAATAATGAAGAAAGTCGAGTGTAATATAATTTCTGATATGAAGTAGCGCTGTTACCATGATGACATTAGGAAAACTGTATGTGTTTATTCATCAGCTATTCAGTTTATTCATCTATTAGTTTGTCTCTTTGTTTGTTTTATCTATCTATCTATCAGTTCATCTATTCGTTTTATTTACCTCATTATTAATTTATTTACCTATACGTTTATTCATTTATTTATATTTTTTTATATGTTTTATTATTATGCTAGCTGATACCATATAAAATAAGTTGAACTTCATTGAGCCAAGATCGATGTAAACAACTTCATCCAAATCAAAACCCTAACAATTTGTCACCTTAGCTATGAGGTATAAAGTTCTAGATTAGTGGCTTTTTTAAACGTATGAAAAGACTAATAAAATGGCAGTGCCACCCGAAAAGAAAAACCCGTGAAAAACATAAAATCAAGATTGAAATTCAAGTTATCTAAATATTTGTTTTCTATGATTCAACACTGCTGTACGAGAACCGTTTTCTTTCATATTATGATAGGGGTATGACTACATTTATACGAGTTCATAAATAGATAATACGAGCTATGCAATACCACTCTTTCAGTTCAAATTTAAAAGTTATATATTCTTTACATATCCGATATCTGTGATCTTAGGCTCATGTATGTGATTATTTTTCCACATAAAGATGAGGGTGCTTCACATTTACACAATCAACACTAATCAATGGCTGTGAAGAGGTCTTCTAGACATATCAAAAAGAAAAGGATATTATAAGAGAAATAAACTCTAAGAAATACATATGCATTTGCTTTCAATTTTCCTTATATTTTTTGTACTGGGTGATCACAATGTCGCCGCATATTCTAGTCTAGGCCTTATCAGTGTGACTAATTTTTTTTTTAATAATTTCTTCGTCCAAATAGGTAAATGCCACTTTTATTTATCTTAGCAAGTTATAGGATTCTCCGACAATTTTGTTTATTTGTTTATCAGAGGACAAGTCGTTTGAGATAATTACTTCCAGATCTTTTTCAGATCCCACTTTCTTTACCTCCTTAGTTCCAATTTTATATTGTTCTGATATTCTATTTTTTACTTTTTCCGAACTCCATTATGTTACATTTCTTAATGTTGAAGTCCACTTCCCATTTCTCATTTCCAAACTTTGTTCAGGTCTTCCTGTAGTGATTCGAAATCAGAATATATATACTATTATCTATTCTCCTTTCGACGACAAAACGATTCCGCTATTTCAGAAAGTCTGTTTTGTCTGCCGGAACCAGGATATCGTCACCCTCGTAAAGAAACTGCCCAAGTCATTTTTTTGTCAATTTCTGGATTTTTTTTTTTTATCAATTTTTCATTGCTCCTTGTGGCACAATTCCCAATGTTTTATTTAGTGTCTGAGTAGGTTATAACTATGTTAGGAGGAACATTACGTACATATATAGAATAGAAAAACGATTTTTTTCTTCAATTTCCTGAAAGGTTGGACAAATGACTTCGGCACTTTCTTTATGAGGCTAACGATATGTCTCACCCCTTAATTATCAAGTTGAATGTACACCCGCTTAGGAGAAACAACCCTCTATGCGTAGTATACAGCAAGGTCTAAATATACAGGTCAGACCGTTTGAATTATTGTGCGCAGCTTCTGACGTCATTAGGCTGAGTCCGTTTTCTCTTTGTGAAACACTGAAGAAAACTGTGAAACGCCAAGGAAGACAGGAACTATAATATTTTATATATTATATATATTATATATCATATATATTGTATATTCATATATATAGACAGGAACTATAATATTTTATATATATTTATATATATATATATATATATATATATATATATATTATATAATATTTGTCAGAATATAACTAATTGCGTGCAGCGGTGCGAGCGAAGGTAACGTCATTCCCGAACGACGCGCCAGCTTCAACTGACAGCTATAGGGCCCGCGAACCCCACTTTGAACAGCCAGGTGACGTTCACGGGCCCGCTGCGCCAACTCCCTCGAAATTCGGTCGGAAGTGGTTAGACCTTATATTCTTATTTTCTTAGATCTTGGTATACAGTACACACACAACCATATGGCAAACAAAAACACAACTACATGCACAAACATCTACATAAGCTTTTCCTCCCACTAAAATTTTCATTTCTAACTTTGTCTCCCACTGCATCTTCTTATTTCAGTTTAACTACCAATTAAAATCTTTCCAGTTTTTCTGTCTGTCCCTAAACTAACCTCCTACTTCCTTTCTAACTTTGTTGGTTGAGGTTAAGATGAAAGAATATCCCTAAAGTAACCTCAAAGGATTACAAAGGATTACAAAGGAAAAGCATGCCAACAGGAGACCTTTTGGTCCATAATTAGGTCAGATAGGAATATATATATATATGTGTGTGTGTATATATATATATATATATATATATATATATATATATATATATATATATATATAATGATAAATCAATGATAATATAAATGATAAATAAAATAGGTCAATGAATAAGTAGGTAAAGTTAGATAATAAAGAAACAGGTAAATTGACAGATAGATAATGATAAATGATAATCAAGGAAATAATAATAAACAGACAAATATTAACAAACAAATAAATAAATAATATAAAATAAATGGCAGGCATTACATCTTGCTTAGATATTTATCTAAACGAATATTAAAGCTTCGAAATGAACTACGTTGCACTGCCTCGGCAGGAAGTTTATTCCATTCATTAACTACACGGTTGGCGAAGTGGTTTCTACCCACTTCCAAATTAAATATATTTCCGGACAGTTTGAGACCATTACTTCTTGAAGGATTTCCATTCAGTGTGAAAATGTTGTCACTTTTGATGTCAATTCCCTTTAGAATCTTAAAGATCTGTATCAAGTCACCTCTGAGTCTACGCTTTTTTTTAGGGAAAACTGATTCATATGTTTTAGTCGATTTTTGTATGAATTATTTTTTATACTTGGAATCAGTTTTGTAGCTCGCCATTGTATTTTTTCCAGTATGTTAATGTCTTTAATGAGATTCGGTGACCATACGGAAACGGCATATTCCAAATGTGGACGGACTAACGATTTATAGAGCAGTCAGTCCTTGAATCTTATTTGCTTTCTCAGAGGCTGAAATATACTACTTAGATGACTTGACCTCGTTACTGATAATTACACCGAGATCCTTTTCGCTATCACCTTTTGTTTGCGAATTTCCAAATAACTTGTAATCGTACTGACTGTTATTTTTACCTATGTGCATAACCTTGCATTTACTTGTGTTAAACTTCATTAGCCACAGTTACATGTATTGATTTCAGCCTCAAAGTCTCCTGCCCATCCCTCCTAAGCAACGTCTTCACGCAATAAATATCCCTAAGAATTGCCCGGTGGTAATAGCCCTCTTTTATACATACATACATACATACATACATACAAATACCAAAGGCTTTTCCCCCATTACACGGGGGGGTAGCCAAAAAGAAAAAGGCATAGAAATCACTCCCACACATTTCATTTCCCATATATTCCACTCCCCTCCACCCTCCTCCCTCCTTCCTATTTTGGTACCTCCTGGATGACGGGTCATCCCTGCATCCTATCCACTGCCCTTGGTCAGAAGCAGTGTCGGAAGGCCGCTTCATAAATTTGGCGACCCCCCTTCTCCGTCCCCTCATGCCGGAAAAGAGAAGACGGGGAGAAATCCCTTCGGGCTGCGTCAATTTTTTTCTCATACATACTTCCTCCCCCCACCCCATCCCCCTCATATATCACAGCCTCATCTATACACAACACTTCTCCATTCATCCCTATCTTCTGTCCTCTCCCGCCCTTCCTCTACAGACATTCCTCTCTTTTGCAAAGCCCCTTTCACCCCATCCATCCATCTCATCCTAGGACGCCCCCTCATATTCACTCCTTCCACCTCCGCCTCTTTTTATACACAGCCATTTTTATACACAGCCATTTTTTAATTTTCATACAACCATCTCTTCCCCTCCTACAACTACCGATCCCGAACGAGCCGGTGGTCTGTCCTAGGTAGCCCATAAACCATTCCTCTAAAGAAGCCACTCAGGCGAAACTAGTTATGAATAAAAGTATTTCCCTCAGCCCGTGTTCCCTTTACCTCCTATTCACAATATTATTACTAATATTATTATCATTACTATTTTATAACAATCATTATTATCATTGATCTATATATAAATCAGACTTTTGCCAATTAAAATTTCGGCCCAGATTAGACATGAATTTCGTCCCTGAAAAAGTAGTATCTACATAAAAAGTCAGCTTTTTAAATTCCGCCATAAGAATGGACTGAAAATTCGACATTACTCAGTATTTTGATGACATCTTTGTAAATGGATCGTTCCGTCGCGTTTGTGCACCAAATGGATAAATAAGATTCAAGCAATCACCTCCTTCGTTTCCACTAAAAATGTGGAATGTTAATATCGCAACTATTGAAATTAGTGACCGTACAAACAATTTGTGTGAGGCCTGGAATAACCGTTTCTTGAAACTCGTAGGACATAGTCATCCAAAGATATGGAAAGCAATGAGCAGCATAAAACAGGAAAATGCCGTTGTCTGTCAGCCTTCAAATAAAACGGAATTCGTTTGGTAATTCACCAACCAAACGTGCGTGTGAGGAAACAATATGTGGATTTACAGAGGCGTTTGTGTAACTTGTGCCTATTCTATCGAGATAATAACATGGGCTTAGCTACATTCCTCACTAGAGTTGGTAAAAGTTTGAGGATTGTCTAAGTCTATATATCATATTATCATATATTGTGATTTGCTGTCACGATCTTCCCTGTGCCTTTGTCATCATAATTAATATGCAGATTATTATTATTTTCTTATGCTAATCATGTTTCTAGAGCTCTGATTGAATGTAACAAATGAAATGTGATTATATATTATAAATAAAATAAAAATCTAATTATTCTGAATTATTCGTTAATTTTATTTTGGTGTTGATCATTTACATTCTAGAGTATGCCAAGGAAATGGAAGTGAGGATTGGTGATAATGGACACAAGAATCTAGGACATAATCCCATAGACCAAAATCCCATATATCTTTATTTCGATATTCAGTGGCCCCTCATTCTCTGAGTGCCCTTCACAATGTTAGTCCAAAAATATTTTAGCAAGGTTTTTTTTCGCAAGAAAATGTATGAAAAACAAATTTTCATGTACACTAATTAATATTTTTAATCAAACTGATTCATTTCATCAAGTGAATTGAAACTAAGCTACGTTTTATTGACATGCCGTATAACTGGATAAATCTTAACTGTATTGTCCTACTAGATTAAAGGGACAGGAAACTAACTGATCAATTAACTTAATCTTAAATGCATTGTCTTTCTAGTTCAGAAGGACAGCAAACTAAATGATTAGTAAGCTTACTTAATCTTAAATGTATTGTCTTACTGTTGTCCTACTAGATCAAAAGACAGATAACTTGCCTATTAATTTATTGATGCATCATATATTCATAAAATATATCAAAATGCATGTATATCCAAAAACATATCTAAAAATAACTACAGAATAAATATCATGTGTGGATTTTTGTCGAACATCATGTTAGACTTTGGGTTCTTACATTGTTCTTAGAACAGTGTGGTAAGTGCCAAACACACAGTACTTTCTGGTAGGAGTTTATTGCGTAGGTCTACACATAAGTATGACCGGAAACAATATGTCACCAGCAAATGCTAGGGGCCTAGCCTTCGCATCATGACGCGCTCGTGCCCTACTTCCTGACACGGTGTTGTCAGGCGGAAAAAAAAGACTAGGCAAAACAATACAAACATCTCTAGGTATATACATAAGAATATACAGAAACAAGAGAACAATTACATATAATGAGGAATATGCATGCAAAATGGTTAAGGGTAACATATACCTTAATGCTATGACACGTAAAATTGGCATAGACGCATACAAGGTCCAAGATCTATATACACCAGGTCTAACCGTTTGAGCCGTTCTGCGCAGCTTCTGACGTCATCTGAAGAAAACTGTGAAACGCTAAGGAAGACTGGAATTATTATATTTTCCCCCCGTTATCTCTCTAGCTCATTGCTATTATCAGTGTGTGTGTGTGTGTGTGTGTGTGTGTGTGTGTGTGTGTGTGTGTGTGTGTGTGTGTGTGTGTGTGTGTGTGTGTGTGTGTGTGTGTATCTATATACTTGTATTTTACGGGAAGGGGAGATATCGTCGTGTGTGCTTATATGTGTACACGTTCACATGTGTGTGTGTATATGTGTGTGTGTGTGTGTGTATTTATATACTTGTATTTTACGTGAAGGGGAGATATCGTCGTGTGTGCTTATATGTGTACACGTTCACATATGTGTATGTATTTGTGTGTGTGTGTGTGTGTATTTATATACTTGTATTTTACGGGAAGGGGAGATATCGTCGTGTGTGCTTATATGTGTACACGTTCACATGTGTGTGTGTGTGATTCATCTTGGTCTTTTGGATCACGTGTTGGACTCGTGATCGACAGCTATTTCCCTCCCGGAAGAGAGCTCAGAGCTCGTATGTCCGATCTATGAACTTACACGCACACACATCCCCAACTCCCCGCCCACGAGAATTGGAGTAACGACTCGAAGCGCAGCGATACTGAAAAAAAAATTCAACCCTGTACAGGATTCGAACCAGATACCGCATGTACCTCAATTTAGAATGTCTGTACGTTTACCAATCGCGCCACCGACTATCTTATGTGTCTCCATGTGTGTGTGTATTCATATACTTGCATTTTACGGGAAGGGGAGATATCGTCGTGTGTGCTTAAATGTGTACACGTTCACATGTATGTGTGAGTGTGAGTGTGTGAGTGTGTGTTTGTGTTTATATACTTGTATTTTAAGGGAAGGGGAGATATCGTCGTGTGTGCTTATATGTGTACACGTTCACATGTGTGTGTGTGTGTATTTGCAGGGAAACGATGAAAATTAACATTTGGCTTAATTCCTCTTTGGTTTGAGCCACAACCCTTAATGGCACAATAAGCCATATTGTCAAGATCTATATATACCGGTATATATAGATCTTCATTGTCAGAATATAACTAATTGCGTGGAGCGGTGCGAGCGGAGGCAGCAACATATCCATACGACGGACCAGCTACAACTAACAGCGATGGGACGCGCGAACCAGCGTTGCCAGAATACCACACCTGTCTTTTCCACGTTTTCTTTGATCGAAAACTTAACAGTGACTAAGCTATTCCATGTTTGTGATTGACGGAATTTCTATCGGCATAACGGACATGCACAACAATGTGGAGTAGGAGTGTTGCCACCAACAGAGTTCTCTAAACATTAGACGAGAAAGAAAACACATAAATAATACATAGAGGGATCGGTGACACATACACACACACACACACACACGGAAAGTTTTCTGCAATATCACCACAAAGTAGCTCCAACACTATGCCTCCAATGATTTAAAGAAATTTGCAGAGAAAGCTATAAATATAGACTTTATATTATAAGCAGGTGACGTAATAATACATGAAACAATACACACGTAATTTCTGATGGTGGAATCACAAGTGGACATACACAAGTCACAAATCAACAAACATTATACACACAACATATTTATACTCAAAGTATTAGAACATACTTTTTGAGGGATGAATCATAAAGCTTTCAATCAACAAAAAAGAAAATGTACGCATATATCTATACTATAAAGTACAAGAACATATACTTTCTCATAGAGAGAGAGAGAGAGAGAGAGAGAGAGAGAGAGAGAGAGAGAGAGAGAGAGAGAGAGAGAGAGAGAGAGAGAGAGAGAGAGAGAGAGATGCAATTACATGGTGAATGTATGGAGTTTATCATTAACTGAGATGGCTTAAGCTCACACAAGTACCTTTCTCCCTGACAGCCTCTGACACTAAAATTAGTGCATTTGTTGATGGTAGCTGCAGCCTGTTCCTAGTCTTTGTTTTCATTAATGACAACTTTGAGAATAGTCTCTCAGCATCAGCATTTGAAGTTGATAGAGACAAGACCTGCGTTATAAAGGAACACAAATACTGAAAATGATGTGTGCCATCGTCGTCTGTTATTTTCCCTAGTTTTTCATAGAACTCTAAAATATTACAGTCGGGTACCAAGTCTTGCGGCAAAGTTACGGAATCTAGGTTCCTCCATTCATTGTCTAGAATTTGGACATCAGAATCGTAAATGCGAAATACTGCTTGAACTAAACTTGTGAGAGAAGCTAGGGCTGTTCTTGTGTTTATATCTAAAACATTTTTTGGTGATAGAAATGAACATAGGCGGAAAAGTTCATCTTGCATGTTGAATCTTTTTTTAAGCACAGTGTAACCATGAATGTGCGGCACCTTGTTCTCACGTACTCAAGCATGGCATGTTTGTCTCTATATTCTTCAGTTTGCAACAGTGCATGAATTTTTTATCCTAGATATATCTGACTTGTTGGGAGAAAAATTCTTTCGTCAGACGGATTCACTTCAGATAATTCTAATGCGTGTATTATGCATTCTGGGCGGCAGAAATATCCTACTAGATTCCTGTACAGCCTTCTTACAGTGGAGTGAAGTAAGTGAATCGTTGGGGTTTGCCTTTGGAACAGTAGATTGATATTGTTAACTGCTAACAAGATGAAATCAAGGAAATGAAAGTATAGATATACAGACGGGTCGCGTATGTCCTTTACAATTAATTCAACCGATCTCAGTCTTTCCTCCGAATCTTTCGCGTCAAAATACATTGCGAGAGCCTGCCACTGTTCAATCACTCGCCTTACAGATTCATGCAGTGAAAGCCAGCGAGTTTGACATGGATGAAGTATTTTGTGTGGTTTTACTTCACAAAAATCCTGAAATTGTTTAAACTCGACCTTCCTTTTTGCGCTGTGAGAAAAGTATGTGTACACATTACGTATCAGGTCCTCGCAGTGTTTAGGAAGTGTTTTTGCAGCCTCAGATGCACAGAGGTGAAGTGAATGGCACACACACTTCATTATAGTAATTCCAGGCAAATTGCTTCTTAAACGGCTGGACAATGAATTTAGTTCACCCATGATATTAGAAGTCCCGTCAGCTGCAAACTCAATGAAATTTTCCAAAGGGATCTGATGTGTGCGTAGTGTATCCATTAACTGTGTGTAGAGGTTTTTTCCCGTGGAACCTTGCATGTCTTGACCTGGGTTATACATGTCGACAAGTTGCAACATACCTGTCTTTACAGTGTTTACTGACCTGTCGAAAAACCTGACAATCACTGCCATGGATTATAATGTACTGATGTCAGTCGATTCATCTATGATGGAAAATTTGTTAATACGCAGCTTTTCTACGAGGTCATTCATTACACACCTTCCAAGTATTTTTATTACATCAGTACATTTTGTTCTTCCCATGCTCATTCCTTGAGCTATAGCAGTCAGGAAACATAATCTTAATTAATTTAACTAAGTGGTCAGCTGTACTGAATGGAAGGTTATGCTCGGCGATGAAGCATGCGAGTAGAATGGTCGCTAATACCACCCCTCTACGAGACCCCTTAAATGAAATACATGTTTATGATAACTTAATAACTGATTAAGTCACAACATTGCGCAGCAATAAGCAAGTCTCACAAACCTTGTGTCTCTTAATAGTTGATAGCTCGGCACTAAACTCCTTCCTGCAGGTGGTGCAATATGCTCGGGTTGGGTCAGTTTCCACACGAGTCAACCAGGGTTGGATCTCATCACTCACCAGCCACTCGTTCCTCATCTTGCGTTTCGCAGCCATATTTCAACCTCTGAACACATATTCATGGCGTGTCACATTTATGCATGCGTGATGAAGGGCTTTGGGGAGTAACATTTACAGTGCTATGTTGTATGCTCATGCGACTTGATGCCAGTAATGATAGTAATGAATGTGATGATAATAATTAAAATATAAATAAAGTAATTATATGTAAATAGGTTCCTCTAAGGAGAATATGATCAAGGTGTAACTCAAGTGGTTGCGGCTGCTATATTTTGCTGGGAGGAACGCACCGCCCACTAAGGCAACTCCAATGATTAATTATAATTAATTGTCTAGTATTGAAGCTTAGATTTGAAGTTTCGTTATATAATAATATACACGATTTAACATACTTTAGGTTGCGACACCTGTAGAAGAAGCGATATGTTTCTCTCTCCGTTTCAGCTGAATAACTGGACCTCACAAACCTACACCTTGACCATGTTATCTTCCTCTGCTAAGCACCCTTCTCTTGTATCATTGCAATTTTACGACTGTTAGTGTAAATAGGTATTTAATGGAAAATTTGGTTATCAGCAATCCATTTTACGTATAACACCCTTCTCTTGTATCACTGCAATTTTACAACTGTTAGTGTAAATAGGTATTTAATGGAAAATTTGGTTATCAGCAATCCATTTTACGTATAACACCCTTCTCTTGTATCATTACAATTTTACGACTGTTAGTGTAAATAGGTATTTAATGGAAAAATTGGTTAACAGCAATCCATTTTACGTATAACACCCTTCTCTTGTATCACTGCAATTTTACGACTGTTAGTGTAAATAGGTATTTAATGGAAAATTTGGTTATCAGCAATCCATTTTACGTATAACACCCTTCTCTTGTATCATTGCAATTTTACGACTGTTAGTTTATAGATATAGGTATTTAATGGAAAATTTGGTTAACAGCAATCCATTTTACGTATAACACCCTTCTCTTGTATCACTGCAATTTTACGACTGTTAGTGTAAATAGGTATTTAATGGAAATTTTGGTTGACAGCAATCCATTTTACGTATAACACCCTTCTCTTGTATCACTACAATTTTACGACTGTTAGTGTAAATAGGTATTTAATGGAAAATTTGGTTATCAGCAATCCATTTTACGTATAACACCCTTCTCTTGTATCACTGCAATTTTACGACTGTTAGTGTAAATAGGTATTTAATGGAAAATTTGGTTGACAGCAATCCATTTTACGTATAACACCCTTCTCTTGTATCACTGCAATTTTACGACTGTTAGTGTAAATAGGTATTTAATGGAAAATTGGGTTATCAGCAATCCATTTTACGTATAACACCCTTCTCTTGTATCACTGCAATTTTACGACTGTTAGTGTAAATAGGTATTTAATGGAAAATTAGGTTATCAGCAATCCATTTTACGTATAACACCCTTCTCTTGTATCATTGCAATTTTACGACTGTTAGCTTATAGATATAGGTATTTAATGGAAAATTGGGTTATCAGCAATCCATTTTACGTATAACACCCTTCTCTTGTATCATTGCAATTTTACGACTGTTAATTTATAGATTTAGGTATTTAATGGAAAATTGGGTTATCAGCAATCCATTTTACGTATAACACCCTTCTCTTGTATCATTGCAATTTTACGACTGTTAATTTATAGATTTAGGTATTTAATGGAAAATTGGGTTATCAGCAATCCATTTTACGTATAACACCCTTCTCTTGTATCATTGCAATTTTACGACTGTTAATTTATAGATTTAGGTATTTAATGGAAAATTGGGTTATCAGCAATCCATTTTACGTATAACACCCTTCTCTTGTATCATTGCAATTTTACGACTGTTAATTTATAGATTTAGGTATTTAATGGGAAATTGGGTTATCAGCAATCCATTTTACGTATAACATTAACTAAACATAACTTTGCACACAATAAGCTAGAGGCGCCAAAGCAGATAGAAAATGTGAAAATATTTTTCCACACTGTGTAGAAATCCGTCCACGTTATCCACGCCAGTTGCCAACACTCGCTAGATTCCCTCACCATGAGCAATATTTCCACGAAACGACAACGCTGGCGCGAACCCCACTTTGAGCAGCTAGGTGACGTCACGGGCCTGCTGCTCCAACACCCTTGAAATTCGGTCGGAAGTGGTTAGACTTGGTATATATAGACCTTGACAAGGTCTATAGACCTTGGACGCATACACCTGTAGCGTACGCCTAATGACGTTTATATAATCGGTTATATAATTGTGTATAGGGCACTTATATAATGTAATGACTACATAGGCTTATAGGCCAGTCAATAGGGGGTTGAATAAGGAAAAAAATTAAGGAAAGCTGCAATATGCTTGATTTTCTTCCTAATGTGGTTCTTAATAATGTATTAATTTTGCACCCCTCTACCTTCCCGGATTTAGCCGCCATTTTGAAAAAATGGCGGAAAAAACGGGTTTTTCCAAATATCTCGCTTGAAATGCATTTTACAGAGAAAGTAGTCGAAACAAAAAATAATCTACATAAAATTCCCTATAATATTTGTCCCTGTCATGTTTTCCATAGGTTGCACCGTTTTTGCGTTAGAGCTGTGGAAAGATTCACATATAATATTTTATACTTTCCATTTCCGAGTTTAGTCTCGAATATCTTCCTCCTTGATAGACAGTGCAGCATGTGCTAGTGTATGGGCCCTGAGAGCTCTTGCATAAGCATGCCCAGTTAACATTTTTTCAACAGATGTACTTGCATTAACAGTACTAAAAAGTTCTTTTATTCCACTACCATTCATGATGAAACCAATTGCACCCATAAAAGACATCAATAAGTGGAAACCACCAAGACGTACAATAACATTATTTAGGTGTGAGTCTTGACCACATATTTCCACAATGTCTCGGGCCTTGATGTACAAAGGTTGATCAAAGGTAACAAAGCAACTTTGTTGCTTCAGTTCGTTGCATTTCTCTACAGCTTGGTTAAGTACTGTGTATATGGTGTCATAATTGGTAGGTGGAGCATTTGTAAAGGGAAGATATGAGATCTGGGACACATCATATGGGAAGTGTGCTGTACATTTCTCCATGTAACCATTCCAACCTGGGCACTCTGCATTTTTTTTGCCATTTTCCAAGTAGCCATAGAAGCTCTGTTGTTGTTATTGATACAGTAGTGGACACTGGATTGATACTTGCCAAATCCCTGACTTTTATATTCAAGAGTCCTTTTACACTTCTACTTTCAAAGGTTTTAATAGGATTATGACCAAACTGCCCAACAAACGATGCACTAAGGATCTTCGTTAATCTAGTGATTGGCTGATCTGAAGTAATATTATTCTGAGGAGTAACACACTGAATTCCTCCCATACTGTGGAATGTGTTAAATCCATCAATAGTAGAGATGTTCACATCTGCATTGTCGAATACAAACTGTGCAAATGAATCATTCGGAGGTTCCTTGGCTGGATGTTGCAAAGCAGATACTTGAAAGAGTGCTGCCTCAGCATAGGACGCACATAATCCCAACGCAGAGAGCACGTTCAGTAGATGCTTAGAGCCATACTTCTGACTTAAGGGAACAGCAAGTCCTATTTGTAGAGGAGATATGAAAGAATTTGGCCTAGCTGTTGTATGGATAGCATGTGAAATTGCTGTACATTTCCTATTCCATTTTCTTTGATTTCCTTTCTTGTTTTTTAAGACTATTGTCTTAACAAGGCACTGGAGAGTTTCTGGAATAAGTGAATCCAATTCTTCTAGGAAATTTTCTGGTGGTGGATACTGATCTGCTTCGTACATCTGCCATCTTATATCTTCAGCAATTATTCTGGCGACAGTCTTTACAATCCGAAGCCGTTCTTCCTTCTCGTCATGACTTCTATGATTTTCGTACCAAGCGTCAGTCAAAATTTTGTTTCCTGTGTCACGGAAACAGATCACTGGTTTTCTATTTTTGTTCACAGAAACAATAATATCATGTCCATATCTCTCTATCAATTCAGATTTTATGGTTTTATCAGTTGGTAGCTCACCCTCATATTCTGAAAAAATCTCACTGAAAGTAATCTGACATTCCTCTCGATTTTCCTCCAAGTAGTTAAAAGCATGACTCATTGCCTCAGAAACCGTAGAGCTTTTGGGACGACCACGTTTCATACCAGAAGATGTTTGGTAGAATTTTTTCATGCAGGCTGAATGGTACCTTGCCTCAGCAGCAACTAAATCCACTACGTTACATATACGAGTACATACTTCTTTGCCCCATTCATCTTTTCTCATTTCACCAGCTTTCAAAATAGTATCCTTAACATGCAGCATCTCTATACAGTGCACAGATTCACGATCACCTAAATATTTTTTGCTTTCTTTTTTCAAATAGTCACTTGATGCATCTTTTCCACAAAAGAGACAATCATGAAGAAAATCAAACTGTAATTCTTGACTTCTCAGTGACGTTGTCGGCACTTGCGAGGTTTTCTGCCTTGCTTGGAAAGTTTCAGCTCTCCGTTCTTTTGTATACACTTTTCTACATTTTTCATGCACTTTCACACTTTTTAGTCCTTCTAACAGAGAATGTTTTCCGTCTTTCCACTTAATGCTATAATCAATCAGTGTCTTTATTCCTTTTTCTTTAACTTCTCTAGTCTCACCCACAGAAAGCTGTCCATCGCATATTAAACATTTCCCCAATGAAGACATTTTGCACCAATAACTGCCTGGGGTTTCACTGAAGCTTTAACTATCTATTTTAATAGTTCTGAAACAAAAGAAAGACTATAATCAAGTTAGGAACTTAGATATTTTATTCAGTATAGCATACAAAGGAAATTATTATATGATCTTTGTGCACTGTAGGTATCAAATAAAGATAAACACAATCTTTTCGCACATTTAGAGCAAAAACAGTGAGGTATATCACAAAATTGAATAAAATAAATTTTGTAGAAAATTGTATGTAGAATAAATTTTGTTTCGATACATTTTTCGTTAAAATTAGTTTCTAGTGAGATATTTGGAAAAAACTGTTTTTGGTCGCCATTTTTTCAAGATGGCGGCCAAATCCGGGGGGGGGGGGGTAGAGGGGTGCAAAATTAATATGTTATTAAGTAAGGTATTATAAACACATTAAAGCTTATTGCAGCTTTCCCTGATTTTTTTCCTTATTCGCCTTTTTTTACTCCTCTATTGAGTGGCCTATTACTTATACAATACATTTACAATAAATATATGTTGATATTAAGTACTCATGTATAACAAAGAAATGTTACATATACAATAAAGGAGATACATATAAATAAATATATACAATAATTAAGTAAGGAAGGACTTCCTACAATAGTACGCAACTCCTCAATTAATTTCATATTCTAATTATTTTTGTAGTAAAACATAAATATAGAATATAAATATTTCATAAATATACAAATATATAGAAATATATATCGTTAAACACATTTCGAAAAAATGGGAGCCATTTTACACACTGAAAATGGAGCAGGACACAATTTGAGTGTAGATATTTAATGCGTACACAGGCCTTGAGGAACGGGATCACAGAATTTTTTTTCTAGGGAGAATAAAGCTAAATGTACATCCACACATTAATGTGATCAAAATGTCCTTAACAAGACATCCATAGAGATCAAAAGTAGAAGCTATTGTTTAAGCAAAGTAAATGTTTCCTTAACAAGACATCAATAGACTATAGAGATCACAAGTAGAAGTCATTACATAAGCAACGTAAATAATAAATCGCGGGATAATATCAAGGTGTTGTGTTGATCCTGTACAACCGGTAATATATGTTATTACGTACGAAATCGGTATTCTCAAGATTGTTTGATTGCTTGACTTGATAAAAGATAAATAAACCAGATGGCCTTGAATTCCTCGTGTTGGGACAAGGATCTGGTGTGGTAGAGACGTCAACCGTATTTGTTCAACAATTTTTTGCCTGCAGAACGAATATTAAGGTGAATTTAGTATTAAAACTGTGTGTATAGGATTATGGTCCAAAGGTAAATATTTCCCACTATTTTTACTAGTGAAATGTACGTTATATTGCTTGGAACTTGAGCAAACTATCGCGGTTGTTGTGTTGCTATAATGCATTCAAGGTTATTTAGAAGTGCACACCTACGCGCGCAATATTGCAAATTAAATATTGATTTTGTAAATTGTAATACACCAGAGTAATACATGTTATTCTTGGTGGATATCAATAACAGAAAAAATCGCTAAACGCAATACAATAACAATCGAAACCAAGACGACTATTCGAGATGATAAAAAGTTTTGATAGATGCATAGGTTGAAGAAATTATAAGTAAGATAGATTCATCTAACCAAACCTAACGTAACATGCGTTTGTAATGCGGTACCTATAATTCTAGAGGTCATTAGGGATGTTGACAACCTGTGTTTTGGCATCCGATCGAACTGCGAAGTGCAGAGGAGTTTCATAGATTGATGAAAAGCGTGGAGCGCAGCTTCGTAGCTCTTTCAATAATGTGTTGCGTGGTGTCGTTACTTGGTGTGAAAGAACACCTAGTAACAGTTGGTAGTCGAACTATAGAATCCTCTTTCATTAGAAGTTTATTTTCTCCGAATGCGAGTTTCTTGGGTGTTATTTACAAATGTGCTACTACATTCCTGTTCAGACACAACGTCAACATTGACGAGACTGGATAGACGACGACAGCACGGTCTCTCGGGCCTATCGTCGCAACTCCATTCGGTACTGTATTTGCTTTCAATTAGGTTTTTTGTTATTGATTTCCGCCAAGAAAAACGTATATTACGTTTATGTATTATAATTTACAAAATAAATATATTAATTTTTCTATTGCAATATTGTACAGGTGTGCACTTGCAAAAAAAAAAAAAAAAAGCCAAGACATCTATTTCTTTCAATGAAATTACTTTCTAAACCATCAGTAATGTACTTTTCATCGAAATACCAAAATAACATGTTCTTATATGCTGTTTGCTGATGTAAAACAAATATTTATCCTATCACGCAGTCACACTGCACCGACCCGCCTAGCGGGATCTTCAAATCTTATCTGGTGTAACTTTACTGGGTCTCCAATATAACCAGATAAATGTACCCTTCCTCACCAAGCATGGTCGGTTTGAGCCTAAGTACCATCAGAATAACTATCATAAGAACTTACCTGATATGTAGTGCCTGATATGTAACCCATTCTCGACTTTGCATAATCCGTATGGAATACTGGCTTTAGTGAGGATATTCCCTCCACCCAGCCAGCATTTTTTAACAAAACAAATCTACAATCTCCACCCTTTCTTAGTCAGATAGACTAGCACAGCTAAATCTCATCTCAATCAAAGGAAGGTAGCTGCTGGTTTATGCAGACTGATTTACTGTTACAAAATTTCCCATACCTGCATCCTATAAGGGCCACAGATCTATTGACACTGGATAAAATTCAGGAGTGTCCACGTACCACAGATATTTTTTATTTCTTTACACACACACAACACAACCTCGTGGTGCAGTGGATAGAATTCTTGCCTGCCACTACTGCGGTCCAGGTTCGAATCCTGCCCAGGGCTGAAATAATTTCAGTATTGTTGCACTGCAGGTTGTTACTCCAACTCTCATGGGTGGGGAGTTAGGGATGTGTGTGCATGTAAGGTCACAGTATTACCCATAGATCGGTCATACGAGCTCTGAGCTCTCATCTGGAAGGTTAATAACTGTCGATCATGAGTCCAACATGTGATCCAAGACCATGGTGTATCACACACTATGAGCATAGCTGCCTTCCCATTTAATACAACTAGGTAAATATACACAAAAAAAAGCTTTTGATAAAGTGCCACAGGAAACTATTAAGAAAACTGAAAATTATAGGAGGGGTGCAAGGTAAACTACTGGAATGGTTGGAGGATTTCTTGCATGGTAGAAATATAAGAGTAGTACTCAGAGATTAGGGTTCTACTTGGGAAGAGGTAATTAGTGGAATTCCACAGGTATTGGTACTGGCTCCAATAATGTTTGCTATTGATGTGAATGACATGGATGAGGATGTGGACAGTTACTTGAGCTGCTTTGCTAATGATGCAGAGTTGTTGAAAAAGGTGAGCACTGAAGTAGACTGATTCGCTGCAGAGAGATCTGAACAAACTTTGGGAATGGAGTCAGCAGTGGGAAGTGGACTTCAACATTAAGAAATGTATAATGAAATTTGGAAAAAAGTAAAAACAGGATACAGTGAGTCCTCCTTTTACAGTAATTCTTTATCTGGTAAACTCACAGTTATGGTATTTGGTAATTACTACCCTCGATTCTATTTATGGTAAGAAAAATTCACAGATATGGTATCCGCTCGTGTTTTGAAGAGGAAAGAGCAGGGAGAAGGTACGTCTGCCATATCCTATTATTACATGTTATAATGGGTTCGGTATACGGTAATTTCAATTTGCAGTAAGGTTTTCAGAAACGTATATGTACTGTATAACGAGGACTTACTGTATCAGGACATGTCCTCTGATAAACAGATAAACAAAATTGTCAGAGAAACCTACAACTTACTAAGATCAATAAAGGTGGCATTTACCTACTTGGACAAAGAAATGGTGAAGAAAATACTAGTCACACCAATAAGAGCAAGACTGGAGTACACAGCAACACTGTGGTCACCCAGTACCAAAAGGAATATAATGAAAATTGAAAGAATCTAAAGAGCATCTACAAAGATGGCCCCCACACTTTCAGAATTGTCATACAAAGAGAGATTGTCAAAACTAATTATTGACCCTGGAACAAAGAAGAGAAAGAGGAGACTTATTGATCATCTATAGAATCATGAGAGGTATGGAAGTTGGGAGATAGGATTGATGAAAGAGTATTAGGATGGTTTGGACACATGGAAAGAATGAGTGAAGAAAGACTAGTAAAAGAGGTGTGGAAGGCAGATGTGGGGGGAGTGAACATGAAGGGATGTCCTAGGATGAGGTGGATGGATGGGGTGAAGGGAGCTTTGGGGAAGAGGGGAATGTCTGTTGAGGAAGGACGGGAGAGGACAGAAGACAGGGGTGAATGGAGAATGGTTGTATATGGATTATGTTGTGATGCATGAGGTGAAATGGGCGGGGTGATGGGGGGTGAGGTAGTATGCGTGAACAAATTTTGACGCAGCCCAAAGGGATTTCTCCCCGTCTTCTCCTTTATGCATGGGGGGGGACCGAGAGGGGGGGTCACCGATTTAATGAAGTGGCCTTGCTGTGGATGTGCTGTGTCTTGCGACACTGCTTCTGACCCAGGGCAGTGGACAAGGTGCAGGGATGACCCGTCATCCAGGAGGTGCAAAGATGAGAGTGAGGGTGGAGGGGTGTGGAGTGTATTCAGGGATGGAATGGGTGGGAGTGATTTTATGTCTTTCCCTTTTTGGCTACCTCCCTTGTAAGGGGGAAAATGCCTTGGTATATGTATGTATGTATAAGCTTGTATGTAACTTTACAAATGAAATTACCAGAAGATGCCTAAGGTATAGGCAAAATGTTATGTCCTAGTTTTCATATCCAACCATAATGGACTTGATCGGAAATATTATTTAACATTTACCTAGTTCAGAGAAGAGAACAATTAGAGGAATCGAAAGTGTTTTGATGAAAACCTGCTCCCAAAATCACTAATATATGTATATATATATATATATATGTATATATATATATATATATGTATATATATATATATATACTCATATATATTATATATATTTAGTTTATCTTTGTTGAAAAAGGGATGAGTGACATTTGTGTTTGGTTTTACCTCGCAAATCTTTTTTGTTATTATCCTAATTTCAGGAGTTGTTTTGAATTTTGTTTAGCTCCAGCTGTGTCATTAGTGGTTGTATTCATTAAATGAATAAAAAAGGAAGAAAACTGGGAAGAACACGCAAGTACTGTAGGTAGGAAAACAAACAACACGTGTATAGAACTATAAAAACTATTAAAAACTCAAAAATTGACTTACCCCTGCCCATAAAAGAATTGATGCAACCCAGGGAAAAATACTTTCAAAACAGCAATAATATCATCAACAAACACTTAGTCATAATAGATTGCAAACTCACAATTCCTGAAAATAGGAAAATAGCAAAACAAATAAGAAAATCAAACTTGACGTAGATGTCATCTTCCCCTTCTCTCACAAAGTTGTGGGAGGAATAACTGCACAACCATAACCTCCTCCTCTCCTCCTTGGCTGGCTACCTCTCTTATAAGGGGGAAGAAGTCTTTAGTATATAGATTAGATGGATTCCATGGACTCATAATACTGTCCCAGCTCAAACCAAAATCTTACTTTCACTTTGTGCAAATGATTGATCATATTGTTATGCTATGGGAGGTGTAGTAATTTATATCATGAATATATCAGATAATTTATTCTTTTGAGTAGGTGTAAAGGTTTATCTAGTTGTAGTATACAGGAAAGGAGCTACATATATGGGGTTCTATCTCTTTATTTTCTATTTAGCATATCTAGTTTTAAGGTTATTAATACTTGGGTAGTATCTTCTAGACTATTCCAATTGATATAGTTAATAGGGAAAACTATTTCTTCAAATCCTTAAAA
This sequence comes from Oratosquilla oratoria, assembly GCF_046742065.1. Taxonomy (NCBI): domain Eukaryota; kingdom Metazoa; phylum Arthropoda; class Malacostraca; order Stomatopoda; family Squillidae; genus Oratosquilla; species Oratosquilla oratoria. Next base: position 9,451,718 of record NC_134796.1, on the reverse strand, counting down.
TGTGGTCTTGTTCAATTTGTTTTCAGGACATCATTGCATGTTCCCATCCCAAACAAAGAAATCTTTGTCAATTTTGTCTACTTCTGTCAGTGACTTGAACTTTGGAGTTAGGTCACTCCTTTCCCTTTGTTCCTTTAATGATGGCAGGTCCAATACATTTAGTCTCCTCGTATGGTTTATCTACAGGGCTTGGAATAGTTTTGGTCTTTGCACTGTGTATTCTCATGATCTTGTGTATAGTCCACACTTTATGCAAAAACCATACCACCACTGTATAGCCTGTGTTCTATGAATGGTATTACATGTATAGACTGTGTTATTTAATCATTTAAAATATTACATAGCAGAACTATTTGAAAGATCAGAACAATGGTTATTATGTAGATGATATCAGGGAAAGTTATTTATAGTTTTTACACTACCATTCTTCTTCCCAGGTTATACATACATCCTAAGTCATCATGGCAGACCAAGTTTTTGTTGGTGGAGCAGTGGTTTTTGAAGATGAAACCTCTTCAGCTGTCATTGAAGTGAAGAATGGGAAAATTACCAAAATTCATAAGAATACAACTGATGTATCTGGATACCCAAAGGATATTGTGAGTATTACAATTTGGTGGGTGGTATGAACTATAAAAATTTAAAGAATGAATTAGGCGGCATTAACATTTTGCAATTGTTTTACTGGCACTTGGTAATTCTTGTCTGGTTATTTGGAGAGAGGGACCCAATAATTGTTTTTATGCTTATTTTACTCCATCTCAAGAAAGTGAACAAAGGTTGATCACAAAAAGCTGTATTTGACTTTGAGTCAAAATTCATATGAATTATATCAGTTGAAAAAAATATATATTATTTTTTTAAGAGAATCATGTACATATATATATATATATATAGTAGTAGCCTCTGTTTGTTCATATATATATATATATGTATATATATATATATATATACCAATGGCTTTTTTCCCCATAGAAGGGAAGTAGCCAAAAAACAAAGGCATAAAATCCACTCTAATCCATTCCATCCCCACATGCTCCACTCCCATTCCCCCCTCTCCCTTCCTCTTATCTTGGCTCCTCCTGGATGACGGGTTATCCCTGCACCTCACCCACTGGCCTGGGTCAGAAGCAATGCAGCAAGACACAGCACATCCACAGCAAGGCCACTTCATTTAATTGGCGAACCCCTCTTTCCATCCCCTCATGCAGAAAAAGAGTTGACAGGGAGGAATCCCTTCGTGCTGCATCAAAATATCATTCACACATACTCCCTCACTCTCCCATCCCCCACTCACTCCCCCATCCCTCACTCACTCCCATGCATCACAGCATCATCAATACACAGCAATTCTGTGCTCACCCCTATCTTTTCTCTTCTCCCTTCCACAACAGATGTCCTCCCTCTTTCCCAATGCCCCTTTTACCCCATCCATTCATCTCATCCTTGGTCACCCCTTCATGTTCACTCCTGCCACCTCTGCCTTCCACCCTTCTTTTACTAATCTTTCTTCACATATTCTTTCCATGTGTCCATCCCATCCCAATACCCTTTCATCAATCCAATCTTCCAACTCCTTTTCCACCCCTGCTCTCCTCCTTACCTCATTTCTCACTCTATCCACCCTAGTAAGTCCTACCATACTTCACAGCCATTTCATCTCAAACACATTCAAACTCCTCTAATCCTCTCTTATGTTCCATGTTTCTCCCCCTTACAATGATGTCGGCACAATCACCCGTTCACACAATCTCATCTTAGCATCCATTCCTTAATGTCTATTTCTCATTACACTTTTTAATCCCCCAAGGAATTTACTTGCTTCTCTCAATCTACATTCTGCCTCCACCTCCACTCTTCCCTTTCCCACCACATTTGCACCTATGTATCTAAAGCTATCCACTTCCTCCAGTCTCTTTCCCTTAATACTCGTTCCCAATTTGTTGCCACTTTCTCCCCATGTACATTTCATCACCTTAATTTTACCCACATTTATCTTCAACTTCCTTCTTTCACACACCTTTCCAAACTGTCACTAACTTCCTTAATCCCTCCTCTGATCCTGCCACAAGCGCAGTGTCATCAGCAAACAACAACTAGATTATGTCCCATTTTTCTCCATTTTCTTTAACCATCTCCAATCCCTGACCCATTACCTTTGCATTTACCTCTTGCACCACCCCATCCATGTATAAATTAAACAGCCAAGGCAACATAACACATTCCTGGTGAAGTCCCACCTTTAACTCAAACCACTCACTCTCTCCATTTGCAATTCTAACACAAGCTCTACTAATCTTGTAAAAACTCTTGATGGCTCTTAACAGCTTTCCTTTTATCCCATATATCTGCAATACCTCCCACAGTGCTCTCCTGTCTACCCTGTCACAAGCCTTTTCCAAATCCATAAAGGCCCCAAGAAACATCCCTACCTTTTCCTAAAGCTTTCTCACATAGCTGTCTTACCACAAAAATCTGATTCACACAACTCTTCCCCCCTTTCCTAAACCCACATTGTTCCTCACCAATTACTCCCTCTGTTCCTCTCCTAATCCTCTCAATCAAAACCCTCCTATAAGCCTTCACAACTACACTAAACAAACTGATCCCCCTGAAACTGCTACACTCGCTCTTGTCCCCTTGTCTCCATTCCTCTGGTACTCTACCCTCTTCTAAACAAACATTAAACAACCTCACCAGCCAGTCCATCATTAGTAATAAGAATAAAAGAAGCGCATAGACCTTTTATCCTCAGCAATGTTAAAGAAACAGAATAAATGTGCCTAAAGGGGTTCAAATAGTACATGTATTCCACAGTATGATACACAGTGTGTACAGCTGTTCCTGAGGTGTGATTCAGAGATGCACAAAGGAAGGTGCCATTGCTGCCAACAGGCACCACAATATGTAATCCAATGTCCTACACCCTGTTTGCAAGTATTGTTATTTTTAGGTAACAGACTGTGGGGGATTAGTGCTGATGCCAGGGGTAGTCGATGCACATGTACATGTGAATGAACCAGGAAGGACTGACTGGGAAGGTTTCAGCTCGGCAACACGGTCAGCAGCTGCTGGTGGAGTGACGACGATAATTGATATGCCATTGTAAGTTCTTACAATTACTGGATATGTTATTTGTATGTTGCTTTTCTGTTGGAATGTAGATTTAAAGTATATTTTTCATGTAGAATGTAGTTTTAAAGTATGTTTTTCATGTATGGTACTTATTACATGTGATGTTTATTTTCTTCTCTATAAAGGATAAAAGTATCCCTCTCTCGTGGGCCATGTTCAATTACTTAATAATTTTCAAACTTTTTTTTTATTTCATGATTCTTGATCATATTGAAATGTTCTAAGTTTTATTTAAATGTTCTGTTTCTGGAGTGTCATTTAAATAAAGTGAGAGCTTATTAAATAATCGTATGGCACATTTTTCAAATATTCTTATTGTACAATAGTTTAGGCAGCCGAGCACTGCTAATGTGTACCTGTATGCAAGCATGTAAGACAATTATTATGGTTTATCTTGGAGGGAGATTTAGGATGTATGATAGTTTAGGCAGCTGAGTGCTTCCGATGTGTACCTGTATGTAAGCATGTAAGAACAGTGTATGCCGAAGCACAATGGCGTTTCATTCACCTCAAACACTTATCATTTTATGAGCATGGTTCAGAAGTTTGATATTTATTTAGTTCAGGTCTTAATAATATTTGTTAATAGTTCTTGTGTACATGCATGCATATATATATATACAGGTAGTCGTCGACTTACAACCTATGCGACTTACGACTGATCGACTTTACGACCACGAGATGGTGCAATAATATCTAACATTTAATAGAGTAATAGAATTGCAATGTTATGCCTGGCAGTGCAGTACATTACTCCGCACGCTGCGAGACACGAGTACGATAGTTTTCGCAGGCTGCCGGCAGCGTCAGCATCCCAGCCAGCTAAATATTCTTTCATTTTGTTTGTTTGAAGTAAAATGTTTCCTAATTTTGCATTACATTTTGTATGTTTTGCAATTAATAAAATATAACAAACTTTTTATGCCTAGGCTAGTTTGTTGTCGATAACAATATGTTCGGTACAGTACTTAAACGAAAAGAATGTGTTTTGTTGAAATCAAAAAGATCCTAATTTTGCCTTACATTTTGTATTTTTATGTTTTGCAATTAATAAAATGTAACAGATTTTATTCAGTATGCATACATTTCCTAAAGAAAGTCTGATGGTAAAATAATACAAAGGTTAACAAATACAGTATTAAACATCATAGGTCAAATATGATAGGATTTTATTCAATATGCTTAGGCCTAGGCTATGTTTCCCAAAGAAAATCAGATGAAATTATAAAATGGTTAAAAATACTATACAACATAGTTCAAAGATGCTAAGATTATTTCAGTATGCTAAATGTAATATACAATATATATACAGGTAAACGTCGACTTACGATGGCCGCGACTTACGATTGTTCGACTTTACGATGACGATGACGACGACGACGATATGATAATTTAACCCCTTCCATACGGTGCCGCACACGTAGGCGTCATGAGGAGCAAGTGGATTCGCGACGCTGCCATATCGGCGTCTTGATTATATTTATTGTAGTCGCCCCTGTGTTTTTACATTCTTTCAAATGAGCCATTAATCCCATTCTCTGTGGTTTTCAAAATTCGCGGGTGAAAGAGAGAACGATCGATATAAGCGGTGACTATATTTTATGATGCGAGTATTATTACGTCACGTCGTACGGCTGGCATTGGCTGCTGCCCGCGAGATTTAAGTTCCGTACTGAAAATACATATTATAGTGTTTGAATATGGTAAAAAGGATAAAAATAATTAAATAAACTACTGTACATGTTTAATAGGCTATATTCAGTATCTCTGGTGGTTAATATACAGGTAAGCTAGGTACAGTGACCACGGAACAGAGTGATACACAAATTGGGGATCGACTTACGATGAAATCGTCTTACGATGGCTCTATCGAAACCTAATGCCATCGTAAGTCGACGTTTACCTGTACTGTATTATATAAAGGGTAATATATACTGTATTATATAAAGGGTAATATATACTGTATATATATATAGACCGACTTGCGTCCAGATCGACTTACGACCTGTCTGTCGGAACCGAACTCGGTTGTAAGTCGACGACTACCTGTATATATATATATATATATATACACACACACACACACACACACATGAAAACACAAGGTACAGAAATAATGAAGAGCCATCGAAACTAGATCTAATATTTACAACAGAGCCTGAAATAGTGCATAAAGTCCAGTATGAGACACCAATTGGAAAGAGTGACCATGTACTCATCGAAACTATACTAAAGGAAGAAATAGACATAGAGAGGAACGAAAAGCATAGGAAAGGAAGACTGAGGTACAACAAAACAGACTTTACAAAACTAAAGACATTCTTCCGGAATGCAAACTGGGAAATATTTTACAGGGAAGAAACAGCAGTGGAAGAGAAATGGAATATATTGATGGAAAACTACAATGAAGGGGTAAACAGGCATGTACCAAGACAAAAGCGAGAGAGAGAGTACATTAAATGTTGGTTCAACAAAAGATGCAGTGAGGCAAAAGACAGAAGGGACAAAGCTTGGAAAAAGTGGAGAAAAGACAAAAAACAAAGCAAATGGCAAATTTATGTTAACTATAGAAATGAGTATGTTAATGTGAGAAGAGAGGAGAAAAGGAACCATGAGAAGGATATTATAGACAAATGCAAAGAGCAACCCAAACTATTCTATCGGTATGTGAATGGTAAACTTAAAAACAAGCAGGAATTGGTGAAACTATGCCAAGGAAACATAGAATACACAGAAGATTTAGAGATGGCCGAAGTCATGAACAATCACTTTAAATCTGTTTTCACCAGAGAGAAAATACCGAATTGTGACATAGACAAAAACAAGAAATCTCCCCTCATGAATGAGTTTACAGCATCACTAAAGGAAATATCAGAACATTTATCAAGGCTGGATGTCAGAAAATCACATGGCCCGGACGGTATTGCAAATTGGATTCTAAAGGAGTGCAAAGAAGAACTAACAGACAAAATACACATCTTAATAAACAGCTCACTCAAAGAAGGAAAGATACCCGAGGACTGGAAAAACGCTAACATTGTACCAATACACAAAGGAGGAAACAAAGAAGAACCCACCAACTATAGGCCAGTATCACTAACAAGCACCATTGCCAAAATTTGTGAGAAAATAATCAAGAATAGATGGGTAAAACATCTGGAAGACAATGACATATTAAACCCAAGACAATTCGGATTCAGACAAGGAAGATCATGCTCCACAAACTTAATATGCTTTTACTCAAGACTAATAGACATAGTGCAAGAAAGAAATGGATGGGCTGATTGTGCATTCCTAGACTTGCAAAAAGCCTTTGACAAAGTACCACACAGAAAACTACTAAAAAAACTGGAACACATAGGAGGAATACAGGGAAACCTACTAAAATGGATAGAGGACTTTCTGACTGGTAGAAAGATGAGAGTAGTGCTCAGAGAAAAATATTCAGACTGGAAAGAGGTGATCAGTGGAGTACCGCAAGGATCTGTGCTGGCACCAATAATGTTTGCTATCTATATGAATGACATGGATGAGGACGTGAACTGCTACATGAGCTTCTTTGCCGATGACGCCAAACTGCTAAGGAAAATAGAAACTGATGAGGACTGTGAAGCACTGCAAGAAGACCTAAATAGGGTATGGAACTGGAGTCAGAAATGGGAAGTGGACTTTAATACGAAGAAGTGTAGCATAATGGAGTTTGGAAAAAGCAAAAACAGAATATCAGGAAAATATACAATTGGAACCAAAGAAGTAAAGAAAGTAGGATCCGAAAAAGATTTGGGAGTAATTATCACGAACGACTTGTCCTATGATATACAGATTAACAAAATTGTCGGGGAGACTTACAACTTGCTAAGATCAATAAAAGTGGCGTTTACATACTTGGACGAAGACATGATGAAAAAAATATTGGTTACATTGATAAGGCCTAGATTAGAGTACGCAGCGACATTGTGGTCCCCCAGTACCAAAAAGAATATAAAGAAAATAGAAAGAATCCAAAGAGCAGCTACAAAAATGGCACCTGCACTTGCAAACCTATCATACGAAGAGAGATTGGCTAAACTGGAGTTACCGACACTGGAGCAATAAAAGTGGCGTTTACATACTTGGACGAAGACATGATGAAAAAAATATTGGTTACATTGATAAGGCCTAGATTAGAGTACGCAGCGACATTGTGGTCCCCCAGTACCAAAAAGAATATAAAGAAAATAGAAAGAATCCAAAGAGCAGCTACAAAAATGGCACCTGCACTTGCAAACCTATCATACGAAGAGAGATTGGCTAAACTGGAGTTACCGACACTGGAGCAAAGAAGAGAGAGAGGTGACCTATTGACCATCTACAGAATCATGAAAGGCACAGAGGTACTCGATAGTGAGAACTTACTTAACTGGGACAAAAGAAACACAAGAGGACATGGAAAGAAAATAAAAAAACATAGCTATAGAAGAGAACTGAAGAAAAACAGTTTTCCTCATAGAGTTTTGGACACTTGGAACAAACTGGACAATGAAATAGTATGCGCAAAAACCATTCATGAGTTTAAAAACAAACTAGACACTGCAAGATACAAAGGCGGGACAACACGAGCATAGCTCCCCTTCCCGCAAAATACAACTAGGTAAATACAACTAGGTAAATACACACACACACACACACACACACACACACACGCACACACACACACACACACACACACACACACACACACACACACACACACACACACACACACACACACACACACACACACACACACCAAAAGGCCTTTTCCCTTTCATAACAGAGATGGCCAGACAAAGTGCATAACTACCCTTCATCCATCCCACATCCATTTGTTTCCCCAATTATGTATTTTCTTTATTTTTCTATTTTCACACTTTGTACAAGGAAGATATAGATATAGTTAAAGAAAAAATTATAATTAAGAACATAAAAAGAAAGATAGGTACATGTTCAGTATAATGTATAAGTAAGGTTTCAATTTCAGGAACTCCATTCCCCCAACTACATCTCAAGAACATTGGGAGATCAAGCAAACTGCTGCCAAACCACAGTGCTGGGTAGATGTTGGGTTTTGGGGGGGAGTTATTCCAGGTAAGTGTGACATATTGTAAAGAACTGTTTACATTTACTTTGTTATATATTTATTCAAATAACATTTAGTTATTCATTTATATTTATTTACAATATATTTTTGTTTGTGGAGACAGTTGAGGGTGGCTCTTATGAATTGCTTGTAGATGGTTATTAGAGCCCCTTTCTGTTGATCAAAAACAAGCTGCTTCTCCCATATAAGGGAGGTACCCAAGTCAATTGCCTGCACCCACTCCCACCCACCACCCTTGATGAGAGGACAGTAGTAAGGAGGAAGGAAAGCAATTCCATCCTTCTTGTGCCTTTGGTTTAGGGTTAAATAACCTATCAGTGATAGGTGATTAATAATAACCATCCATAGGAGAAAAGATACTGTACATAAAGAAATAGAACATATATGATGTACTGGAAGTCCCCACCTGCTTTATTGTAACAAATATTAAAATTTTACTTGTAGGGAATGATAACTGCTTACAGGAGATGGTGAGACGAGGGATATGTGGCTTCAAATGTTTCCTTATCCACAGTGGAGTTGATGAATTTCCTGCAGTTAACTATGAAGATGTTGAGAAGGCTTTACAAGCTCTTCAGGGAACTAATTCTGTTCTTTTGGTAATTCTTGTAGTTCTCCGTATTCCAGTGTGGTTCTTACCAGATGTGGAAAGGTTTTTGTGCTACGGGGCTTGTGTCTAGGGTGTTGGTGGAGTATATATTGAGTTTAGTGATCTAAGTGTGTGTGTTTTTGTGTGGTACAAGTTGATGGGATGGGAGGAGAGCTTCTGGCAGCTGTCAAGAGCTTTTATGAGAGTGGTAGAGCTTGTGTCAGGATTGGAGGTGGAGAGAGTGAGTGGTTCAAGGTGGGGGTGGGACTTTGTCAGGGATGTGTTATGTCGCCCTGGCTGTTCAACTTGTACATGGATGGGGTGGTGCGAGAGGTAAGTGCAGGGGTGGTGGGTCGGGGATTGGAGATGGTTGGGGAAAGTGGAGAGGAGTGGGAGGTGGGCCAGCTGTTGTTTGCGGATGACACTGCGCTTGTGGCAGGATCGGAGGAGGGATTGGGGAGGTTGGTGATGGAGTTTGGGGGAGTGTGTGATAGAGAAAGGCTGAAGATGAATGTGGGTGGGAGTGGGGTGATGAGATGTACAAGGGGTGAAAGTGGCAGTAGACTGGAGGTGAGCATTGAGGGAGAGCAACTGGAGGAAGTGGATAGTTTTGGATACTTGGGTGCAAATGTGGCAGGAGGGGGTGGAGGTGGAATGTGGATTGAGAGAAGTGAGTGAATGCCTTGGTGGATTTGAAAGTGTGATGAGGAATGGACATTTGGGAATGGATGCTGGGAGGAGACTGTGTGAAGGAGTGATTGTGCCGGCAGCACTGTGTGGGGCGGAAGCATGGAGCATGGGAGGGGAAGAGAGAAGGAGTTTGAATGTGTTTGAGAAGAGGTGTCTGGGAAGTGTGATGGGGGTTACTGGGCTGGATAGGGTGAGAAATGGGGAGGTGAGGAGGAGAATGGGGGTGGAGGGGGAGTTGGGGGATGGGGTTGATGAAAGAGTGTTAGGATGGTTTGGACACATGGAAGGAGTGAGTGGGGAGGGACTGGTGAAAGAGGTATGGGGGGCAGATGTTGGGGGGGTGGGCATGAGGGGGCTTTGTGGGGGAGGGGAGTGTCTGTTGAGGAGGGACGGGAGAGGACAGAAGACGGGGGTGAGTGGAGAATGGTTGTGTGTGTGGATGATGTTGTGATGCATGGGGTGGAGTGGGCGGGGGGGTGGGGGTGTTGTGGGGGGTGTGAGCGGAGTTTGACGCAGCCCGAAGGGATTTCTCCCCGTATTCTCCTTTTGTGCATGGGGGGACGGAGAGGGGGCTCGCCGATTTAATGAAGCGGCCTTGCTGTGGATGTGCTGTGTCTTGCGACACTGTTTCTGACCCAGGGCAGTGGACGGGGTGCGGGGGTGGCCCATCATCCGGGAGGTGCTAAGATAAGAGGGAGGGTGGAGGGGTGTGGAGTGTATTCAGGGATGGAATGGGTGGGAATGATTTTATGCCTTTTCCTTTTTGGCTACCTCCCTTGTAAGGGGAAAAAGCCTTGGTATATATATGTATGTATGTATGTATGTATGTATGTATGTACAAGTTGCAAGTCCCTGTCTGGGGTATTGGCTGCATGTTATTGTGTAGTATAATTTGCAGTAGAATGCAGCTGATACTTTAGGGACTACATGGGGTGCCCCTTCAGACCAGAGCCACACGTCATTTAGTCTACATTAGAGGAAATCTCTACTCATAAAGAAATAATACACTCCACCCTCCACCTTATCTTAGCACCTCCTAGATGACGGGTCATCCCTGCACCTTGTCCACTGCCCTGGGTCAGAGGCAGTGTCGGGTCAGAAGCAGTATCGTTATTAGTAGCTGTTTTTTAGTTTGTGTGCTGGGTTATCATCATGCTTTCTTTATAGGCAAGTAATATTGTATTATGCTCTGGATCTGGTGTTGGAAGATCACAAGAGATTGAATGATAAAGGTGAGAGTTATACTCCTTAGGGGGATCCTTTGTGCAATGAAGTAGGTATGAGAAGGATAGGAATGTAGAGACTTGTTGTAAAATGCACCAGGTCACCTATAAGGAGGGACTATTTTATGAATTTTTGAAATTTATTTGCATTTGTCAACTATAAATGCATCAGGATTTTTACTTTTGGCATATAGTACAAGGTTGAGCTGGTTAGGGCAATGTTACTTGCAGTGGAGGTCAAGATGATGAAGATTCAAATCCTGCTTGGGACGAGTTGGACCAAGGGCATGGTTCATTAAAGTCCACTGTGAGGGGCACTGTCCTAGCCTCCTGATAGGAGGGAGTTTGTGACATTAAACCAAATCATCATCATCATAAACCAAATCATATAGTTGTAACCAGGAGAAGAGTAGGGAGAGTTTTGGATGTACATGTTCTTAGGGGAGAGAGTGGGGAATATCAGTTCATTTTTTGGTGTAAGGCAAGTTGAGAGTGGAGGATAGATGGAGAAAGAGAAAAAAGGACAGAAGGTAGGGAGGTGCTTAGAGTAAACTGTTTAAATCGGGAGGAAATGAAGGATAGAGTAGAACTAAGAGTGGAGGAGGAATGGGGATATTTCAAGGAGGGAGTCATAAGGTGTGCAAAGATGGTGTGTGGAACAAGAAGGACGTGAGGAAATATGAAGGGTTGTGAATGGTGGGATGATGAAGCAAAAAAGGTTGTAGAGAAGAAAGGAACATTCACAGATTGGTTGCAAAATAGAACGAGAGAATCATGTGGGAAGTACAAAGAAAAAAGAAGAGAAGTAAGCCATAAGATATAGGAGGCAAAAAGGAGAGCAGATGTGAAATGGGGTAAGAGTATGACAGAAAATTTTGAAAGTGATAAAAAGATATTTTGAAAGGAAATTAAGAGAAGAAGACAAGGAGAATCAAGTAGAGAACAAAAGGTAAAAGGTGCTGATAGATGGTAATGGAAGAGACTACAGTAAGAGAAAGATGGGCAGAGTATTTTAGGGAATTGTTAAATGTGAAGGAGGATAGGGAGGGAAAGGTAGTTGCAGTGCGAAGCTCTAAGAAAAAGCCAGTGATGCATGAGAAAAATGAAAGAGAAACAAGAAAAGATGATGTGAAATCAGTTATGTAAATGATGAGAGCAGGTAAGGCACCTGGGTTAGATGGGTGCCATGTGGAGTGTGTAAGAAAGGAAGTACAGTGGTGGTGGACTGGCTAGTGATGTTTAATATTTGTCTAAAAAAGGGTAGAGCACAAGAGGACTGGAGGAGTGTGTGTATAGTTCTGCTTTACAAATGAAAAGGGAACAAGTGTGAGTGTAGTAGTTTCAGAGGTATCAGTTTGTTGTGTAGTTGGGAAGGCTTATGGGAAGGTTTTGATTGAGAGGATTAGGAGAGGAACAGAGGGAGTAATTGGTGAGGAATAGTGTGGGTTGAGGACAGGTAGGGATTGCATGGATCAGATTTTTGTGTTGAGCTAGATATGTGAGAAAGCTTTAGGAAAATGTAAGGATGTTTTTATGGGCTTTTATGGACTAGGAAAAGGCTTATGACGGGGTAGACAGAAAGGCACCGTGGGAGGTATTGCAAATATATGGGATAGGAGGAAAACTGTTAAGGGCAGTCAAGAGTTTTTACAAGAGTAGTAGAGCCTGTGTTAGAATTAGAAATGGAGAGAGTGAGTGGTTTGAGTTAAAGGTGGGACTTCACCAGGGATATGTCATGTCACCATGACTGTTCAGTTTATGCATGGATGGGGTGGTGTGAGAGGTAAATGCAAGGGTAATGGGTTGAGGATTGGAGATGGTTAAAGAAAATGGAGAAAAATGGGAGATAAGCCAGTTGTTTGCTGACAACACTGCACTTGTAGCAGGATCAGAGGAGGGATTAAGAATATTAGTGACAGAGTTTGGGAAGGTGTGTGAAAGAAGAAAGCTAAAGATAAATGTAGGTAAAAGTAAGGTGATGAAATGTACAAGGGGAAAGGATGGCAACAAATTGGAAGTGAGTATTAAGGGAGAAAGACTGGAGGAAATGGATAGCTTTAAATACTTTGATGTAAATGTGGTAGGAGAGGGAGGAGTGGAGGTAGAGGTAGATTGTAGATTGAGAGATGCAAGTAAATTCCTTAGTTGATTAAAATGTGTTATGAGAAATAGACATTTGGGAATGTATGCTAAGAAGAGATTGTATGAAGGGGTGATTATGCTGACAGCTCTGTATGGGGCAGAAACATGGAACATAAAAGAGGAAGAGTTCAAACGTGTGGTAGGGGTTATTGGCTGGATAGAGTGAGAATATGGAGGTGAGGAGGAGAGTGGAGGTGGAAAGGGAGTTGGGAGATAGGGTTGATGAAAGAGTATTGGGATGATTTGGACACATGGAAAGAATGAGTGAGGAAAGATTAGTAAAAGGTGTGGAAGGCAGAGGTGGAGGGTGTGAACATGAAGGGGCAACCAAGGATGAGATGGATGGATGGGGTAAAAGGGGCATTGGGAAAGAGGGGGATGTCTGTTGAGGAAGGAAGGGAGAAGACAGAAGATAGGGGTGAGTTGAGAATGATTGTGTGTAGATGATACTGTGATGCATGGAAGGGAGTGGATGGAGGGTGGGGGGGTGGAGGACTATGTGTGAATATTTTGATATAGCCCGAAGAGATTTTTCCACATCTTCTCATTTTTTGCATGAAGGTACAGAGAAGGGGGATCACCAATTAAATGAAGCAGCTTTGGTGTGGATGTGTTGTGTCTTGCTGCATTGCTTCAGACCCAGGGCAATGGGTGAAATGCAGAGATGACCCATTATCCAGGAGAAGCCAAGAAAAGAGGGAGGGAGGGATGGTGAATGGGAGTGGAGTATGTGGGGATGAAATGGGTGTGGGGTGGATTTATCCCATTGACTTTTGCTACCCCCATTGTTGGGGGAAAAAGCCATTGGTATATGTATGTATATATACTGCATGAGGAGATGGTGAGGGAGGTTGCTAATTAAATGAAGCGGCCTTGCTGTGGATGTACTGTGTCTTGCTGCATTTCTTCTGCCCCAGGCCAGTGGGCGAGATGCAGGGATGACCTGTCATCCAGGAGGAGCCAAAATAAGAGGGTGGGAGGAGGGTAAATGAGAGTGGAGTATGAGAGGATGGAATAGGTGGAAGTGGATTTTATGCCTTTGTTTTTTGGATACCTCCCTTGCTAGGTGAAAAAAGTTGTTGGTATGTGTATGTATGTATATATACTTTTGTGTTTATTTTCTTCTTACCAATGTTCCCTGATTTTCTCTTGCAGTTCCATGCTGAGTGTGATATTGGTACAACAGTTACTGAATCAGGTGAAGAAAGTAAATTGTTTGTCATTTTATTCAAGATATGTTACTTTCTAGGTTTATCAGTTGTGATTGATAATAAAATGACCATGCATTACTAGAGGCTAAAATATTGAGTCTACTTTGAAGTACAAACTTTAATGCTGGTGTCTTAATAGAGATTTGGATATAACAGAGCTACTGCTTCACTCAGAACACTTGTGTAACAGGAAATATTTGATGAGAGGATAATTTTATATTTTTTAATTATGAATCATGAGTGGTATGACTGATGTTTTGTGTACTGTATATTCAGTTTGAATTGCATGTCTATTTGTGCTATAAAGTTATTTTTAGCCTATATTAATAAACTTATTTCAGATCCAGCAGAAAAATATTCCACATTTTTGGCTTCTAGACCTGACAGAATGGAAGAACTGGCTATTGAACAAGTGATTCGTTTGTCAGAGAAATATAAAGTAAGCTTATTTCTCACTAGTTTAATATTAAGAGTTCAAACCCTTCTATCAGCTAGTTAGACCAAGAGAATGATCCATTAAATTCCATGATGCAGAGTCCCCTGTAATGGAGACCATCCTAACTTCCTGATAGAGGGAGTCTCATGATGTTAATTGAATTGATTGATTGTTTATTATGTAATGTATTATGTAATGTTTTATATGGATATACTTGTAGGAGGTGCTAAGATGGGAGGGAGGGTGGAGGGGTGTGGAGTGTTTTCAGGGATGGAATGGGTGGGAATGATTTTATGCCTTTTCCTTTTTGGCTACCTCCCTAGTAAGGGGGAAAAAGCCTTGGTATATGTATATATGGATATACTTGTATTTAGATAATTGTAATTTACAAGAACCAAACAACAATTCCCATCTTAGAAAATAAGCTATAGAAGGAAAAATTAGAAGTATTGAGGTAACTTTAGAGCAATGAAAGTAGATATAACTAACTTATCTCGTAGATAGAAGAACATCATGAAATCATAAAAAAAAAGAGAGCGACATAATCATCTCCTTCCTCAGGAGAGAACAGTGATGTGGTAGGTGTAGATCATGTAAGGTAGAATTTATTGATTTTGTATGACAAGGTATTATGTAGTGCCCTCTTTATTTGCATGAGAGTGAATACAGTGTACCCTCGCTCATTCGCGGTTCACTGTTCGCGGCCCCGCATACTCGTAGATTTTGCTCTCAATGTTTTTTTTCTCATAATTTCGCCAATTTTGTGAATTTCTTAGGCCATTTTTTTTAGCAGGAAAATGCTCACACTCATCCTAACCGGTAAATAATTTTGAAATAACAATGTCAGTTAATATAAAATGAAAAAATTAGAAAAGAGAGATGAACAGTATAACTGGTGAATAATTTTAAAATAACAATGTCAGTAAATATGAAATAAAAAATTAGAAAAGAGAGATGATACAGTATAACTGGTAAATAATTTTAAAATAACAATGTCAGTTATGAGCTTTTGTTTCTCCTTCCTGCTGATTGGCTGCAGACATATTACTACATTATTACTGTATTAATCAGTAAGACTGTTTTGAGCTACGTCAGTTAAGTGTTTTGGATATTTTGATTTATTACCAATGTCATAAATGGTTCCAATTTCTTGGTCTAAAAATTCTGGACAACAAACTCTAAAGGCCCTTAGAAACACAGCAAAGAAATCTTTTTATAGTCTTACTGATAATCATCAATTCAGTTTTAAGAATATTTTAACCTTCCCTTTTCATCAAAATTTTGTTAGTTTAACTCATACTTTTAATAAATTTGGTGTCCAAGTTGTCTTTAAAAATAACAACACTGTTAAAAACAGGTTGATTAAAAATTCACCTGCTTGTAATGAAGGCTGTGTTTATAGTATCCCTTGGAAAAATTGTAACTTTAATTATATTGGACAAACAGGCAAGCATTTAAAATTGAGAATAAACCAACATAAATACATCAGAACAGGGCAAGTTTCAAATGGGTTGTTTTTGCATTTAAGGGATTTTAATCATTGCATTGATTGGGATAACACAAAGAAAATTGTCTTAAATAAGGACATTAAGGAGAGGAATATCATAGAATCATGTTATATAAAAGCTTCATTTGAGAACAACATGAATATGAGTATGGGAATGTATAAATTAGATAACTTTGTAACATATAAATTTTTGACAGTAGCCGGGTCAAACGTCCGGCAGTGCTGAAAGAGTGAGGTCGCAATTGGACCTGTCCTAATTCCCCCCTAGTGTGCTTCATTGCTATCTTACTCTGTACCTTTGAAAATGTCTTAAATAGACGAAAACATTCGGTCACCTTTCATTTTATTTTCCAAGTGGTTTTATTACACATTTTGTGAATCACGTGTTTTTGTGATTTATTTGCATATATATATATATGTATGTAATTTTTTTTTTTTTTTTTTCTTTCTTTAGAAAATATAAATACCAATGCTTCATCTGATTGAAGTGAAATACTGTTACTTGCTAGTGATAATTAGATGTGTATTTAAAAAGTGCTTTAATTATACTTTAAAGGTTCGATGTCACATAGTGCATTTGAGCACTGCCAAGGCTCTACCAATGATCCGGAGTGCTCAAGCAAGGGGAGTGCCACTGTCCGTGGAGACTTGTCACCATTATCTTACCCTCTCAGCAGAAACTATTCCAGATTATGCCACAGAGTACAAATGTTGCCCACCTGTCCGTGGACAAGCCAATCAGGTAAGCAGAATATTAGTATGTTTAGTGCCCATATTATTGCTTTCCCTTGTTTGAATCTCTTCCCATCATACACTTCTTTCGGGATATGACAGAATATCTAAATCATTTTAAGATAACAAAATGTGATAAGATACTTTTTGTGTTGACTTTTGATTGATAAGTATTTGTTTGATGTAGTTAAGAGAGAATACTTTTGAATAAACAGGAAGATCTATGGAAAGCTGTGAAGGATGGAACAATTTGCCAAGTGGTCAGTGACCATTCTCCATGTACTCCTAACTTAAAAATGCCAGGAGAAATGGATTTCATGGCTGCATGGGGGGGTATATCTTCCCTTCAGTTTGGTAAGTTGTTCAAGAATGCATAGCTTTCCAACACTTTCTCAAAGAGGCTTATTGTATTTAGAAGCTCTGCCACTGGGACTCAAACCCTTGACAGTTCTGCTTATTATTACAAAGCAAGGGCGTTAACCCATTGCGCCACAACCATCTTTAAAAGGAATTGAACAATTCCCCCATAATATTCATGTGGCATAGCAATATGTAGTCTTGTTTTCATCAAGTCTTTATTCAGGCTTGTTCTACATTACACATACATATACCAAGGGTTTTTCCCCCCTTACAGGAGAAATAACCAAAGTCAAAAGGCATAAAACTACTCCCATCCATTTCATCCCCACCTACTCCACTCCCATTCACCACCTCTCCCTCCCTCTTTTCTTGGCCCTTCCTGGATGACGGGTCATCCCAGCATCTCGCCTACTACCCTGGGTCAGAAGCAATGCAGCAAAACACATCTCATTCACAGCAAAGCCACCTCATTTAATTGGTGACTCCCCTCCCCCTCTCCGTCCCCTCATGCAGAAAAGAAGAAGACTGGGAGAAATCCCTTCAGGCTGCATCAAAATATCATTCACACATATTCCATAACCCCCCATCCCACCCTCCACCCACTCCCTGCCATGCATCACAGCATCATCCATACACAACCATTCTCCATTCATTTCTATCTTCTGTCTTCCTTCCTCAACGGACATCCCCCTTTCCCAATGCCCCTTTCACCCCATCCATCCATCTCATCTTTGGTCACCCTCTCATGTTCACTCCATCCACCTCTACCTTCCACACCTCTTTACTAATCTTTCTTCACTCATTCTTTCCATGTGTCCAGACCATCCCAGTACTCCTTCATCAACCCTATCTTCCAACTCCTTTTCCATTCCCACTCTCCTCCTTACCTTGTTTCTCACTCTATTCAGTCCAGTAACCCATACCATACTTCTCCGACATTTCATCTCAAACATATTTAAACTCTTTTTCTCTTCCTCTCTTATGTTCCAAGTTTCTGCCCCATACAGTGGTGTCAGCACAATCACCCGTTCATACAATCTTCTCTTAGCATCTATTCCCAAATGTCTATTTCTCGTTACACTTTTTAATCCCCCCAGGTATTTACTTACTTCTCTCAATCTACATTCTTCCTCCACCTCTACTCTCTTTCCTGCCACATTCTCCCACAAGTATCTAAAGCTATCCACTTCCTCCAGCCTCTCTCCCTTAATACTCGCTTCCAGTTTACTGCCATCCTCTCCCTTTGTGCATCTCATCACCTTACTTTTACCCACATTTATCTTCAACATTCTTCTTTTGCACACTTTCCCAAATTCTGTCATTAACTTCCTTAATACCTCTTCTGATCCTGCTATAAGCACAATGTCATCAGCAAACAACAACTGGCATATCTCACATTTTTCTCCATTTTCTATAATCATCTCCAATCCCTGGCCCATTACCCTTGCATTTACCTCTCACACCACCCCATCCATGTATACATTGAACAACCATGGTGATATTGTAATGTCTTAAAACCAGTTTTAAAGGTGTGTTTTGTAGTGTTTTCTACTAATCAATCAATTGTTGCCTTGAGTTTCACAAGATCATTTGGCATTAACTAGAATGAAGTCTTCAAAGGCATTGGTATTTCATAACAGGTTAATCAATATATTATTTAACCTTTTGAGGATGAACTGACCACCTGTATTAGGGCTGTGGGTTTCTAGTCAGCAGAACTTGACTCGCCAATTGATTGATTGACCCTTTGTGGCATGGAGTTTTCTTCCAGATGAATAATAATTTTTGTATTATCCAGAATGAAATCCTAAAAAGGTGATGACACTCCTTAATGAAGATATGGTTCCTTGATGAAGTGTTTGGACACCATGCATGAAAACTTGCATTTAAACACCCCTCTTGAATTTATTCTATATAGTGTAAGGTTAGATGACGTGGAATATGTTGATACTTAAGATATTTTTACACTTCATTCTGTCTTCATTTCTTAAGGTCTTTCACTGTTTTGGACGGGAGCAAGCCAGCGAGGGCTTACACTGCAAGATGTAGTCAAGCTTATGTGCTCAGGGCCTGCCAGTCAGGCCTCCATCTCTCACTGCAAAGGTGCCATTGCTGAAGGCAAAGATGCTGACTTTGTCCTTTGGGATCCTCATGCCATGTTTAAGGTTAGTAGAATTGGATGTGTATGCCTTAAGAAATGTCTTCAACTGAGTATTGGAAATTGAAGTTCATTTTCAGGTATTTTAAGACACTTAAGGGAAGAACTCTGGTTAGTAGAGTTTCTTATAGCCAGAATAAAGCCTGTAAATTAAGCTT
This sequence comes from Oratosquilla oratoria, assembly GCF_046742065.1. NCBI lineage: Eukaryota > Metazoa > Arthropoda > Malacostraca > Stomatopoda > Squillidae > Oratosquilla > Oratosquilla oratoria. The sequence goes on along the minus strand of NC_134796.1, from coordinate 9,432,258 downwards.
CCATGTTGAGTAATCTTGTGGCCATTGTTATAATTTGTTATTTTTATTCTTATCATTGAGTGTTCACTGTGTATTTCATGATCCTTTGGAACATGTTTTAGAGTATAATCTTCCTTCCACATACTCTCCAAAGTCTGTCAGCACTGTTTAACTTATAGATCAGTGCGGCAGGGTAAATAAAATAATTTTTTGAGCAGTGTTTTGCTTTTACAAATAGAAAAGCCTTCATGCCAGTCCTCTCCATTCTTCAAGTCCTTGTTGTTCCCCTACATACAAAATCAAAATAACACAAAACAAATGATGCTCGAAAAGTGCAACATCATGAGTAAATAAAGTTAACATATTCCCTTCCTTTCAAATTAGAGGTAAATTTTTGTAGATAAGCAAAAAAACATTGAAATATGAATTTACAGAGTTTAAAAGTTGATTACAAAATGAACATAAAACTTAATTGAATGACAAAAACAAGGTAGAGTGCTGGAAGACTGGAGGAGTGCCTGTTTAGTTCCACTTTACAAGGGAAAGTGGGATAAGTGTGAGTGTAGTAGTTTCAGAGGGATCAGTTTATTAAGAGTAGTTGGGAAGGCTTATGGGAGGTTTTTGATTGGGAGAATCAGGAGAGCAACAAAGGGAGTAATTGGTGAGGAATAGTGTGGGTTTAGGACAGATAGTGGTTGTGTGGGTCAGATTTTTTGTGGTAAGACATATGTGAGAAAGCTTTAGGAAAAAGTAAGGATGTTTTTTGGGCCTGTATGGTTTTGGAAAAGGCTTATGACAGGGTAGACAGGAAGGCACTGTGGGAGGTATTGCAGATATGTAAGATAGGAGGGAAGCTGTTAAGAGCAGTCAAGAGTTTTTACGAGAGTAGTAGAGCTTGTGTTAGAATCAGAAATGGAGAGAGTGGTTTGAGGTAAAGATAGAACTTCACCAGGGATGTTTTGTTGCCTTGGCTGTTCAATTTATACATGGATGGGGTGGTACGAGAGTAGTGGGTCAGGGATTGGAGATGGTTTAAGAAAATGTAGAGAAATGTGAGATAAGCCAATTATTGTTTGCTGACACCACTGTGCTTGTGGCAGGATCAGAGGAGGGATTGAGGAAGTTTGTGATGAGTTTGGGAGGTGCAAGTAATGTATTATTGGCAAACTCTCCACCATTGTCACATAGAAACTTACAGGGGCTCCCAAACCAGCTCCCAACCATGTCTGTTTCCTTGGGTTCTTTACTTTTTATTACACATGACTTAGAAAATCTTGTTGCCACGTCTACTACATGTAAAAAATATAAGATTTCCTTTCTTGTACTCCTTTAGGTCTAATACCACAACTTCATTGAATTCCTTTGCTATGTTCACACTCACAATTGGCCTAGATGGTGTTTCCTTATACTTCATACATATCTCACAGCCATTTGACACTTCTTCAACATATTCAAAGCATATCTTGTCCTTAATTCCAGCATCTTTTAATAGCTCAGTGAGTTTCTTATATGTAAGGTGATTCCATTGTTGGTGCAATATTTAGTCTTCATTTTTTTTTTTGTTATCATCATTACCTTGAGTTAGCATTATTTCTTCTGTTTTTTTCCAAACTTCTTTCTCATCTCTTAGTGGAAGGCAATAATGTCCTGAGGAAGTGCATATCAGTTTTACTTCTTTTCCATGTATTAAAGCAATATAATTTTCCAAATCCATTTTCATCTGTGCTCTCTTCATTGATTTCTTGCTAAATAGAAGGGGAATGAAGCAATTAACTACATCAGCTGTTATATAGGCTTCATTGCCTATCATGTTCACTGGAAATTTACTTTTTTCATTGACTTATACACTTTCCTATCACCGAATGTAAATGTTGTTTCACTATCTTCCTCTTCCACTTTCAACTTCTCTTCTGACAAAGTCTGTATGTATACTCTCAGCCAATCAACACCACATACTCTGCAAGCTATGTCCAGGATAACATAACTAATAGACTGTCATTAATACTGATATCACTTCAGGACTTTCAACAACAGTATATGACTGCCACTTTAGGTACTTCCTCATTTGCACTATTTACATAAACATTTCTTGGGCATGCTTGTGACAAATGATATTCTGGCTGAGCGGGTTAGGGCGTCGTTACTTGCGGTGCAGGTCAAGGTGAGGGTGGTTCGAATCCTGCCACCAGCGAAGTTGAACCAAGGGCATGGTTCATTAAATTCCACACTACAAAGCCCTCTGTGAGGGGCACCGTCCTAGCCTCCCGATAGGGGGCGGAGTGTGTGACATTAAACCATATCATCATTACTATATCATTAGAGTAGGAGTTTCATTTACACTACTTCCTATCACAGAGTCCAACAACAACACTTCCTGACTTCCAAAAAATTTCTTGAGAGCTTGCTGCATAGAATCAAATATCTTATGTGGCTCTCTAAAAGATACTCCTGTCAATACTATTTGCTTGTCTTTAATCTCTAGACCTGCATTGTCAATAATTTAAGTGCTAAAATACTCTTTGGTATGGTCACTTTATACATACATATACCATAGGTTTTCTCCCCCGTTATAAGGGAGGTTGCCAAAAAACAAAGGCATAAACCACTCCCACCCATTCCATCCCCAACATGCTCCACTCCCCTCTACCCTCTTCTTCTTATCTTGGCACCACCTGGATGACAGGTCATCCCTGCATCTCGCCCACTGGCCTGGGTCAGAAGTAGTGTCGTAAGACACAGCACATCCACAGCAAGGCCACTTCATTAAATTGGCAACCCCCTCCTCCATCCCCTCATGCAGAAAAAGAGAAGACGGGGAGAAATCCCTTCAGGCTGCGTCAATTTATTTCTCATTCATATTCCCTCACCCCCCATCCTCCACCATGGTCACTTTATACTTACTCAAAATTGCATTTCTCTTCACAAATTCCAGAATATACTTCTCCATATTATCCTCCTTTACTTTTTTGTAGCTCTCAGACTTTGTCCAGGCTTCATATGGAGCTGACACCTCATCCTTTTTGTACCATTTATCAAAGTATTGAATTAGAATATTCACTCCATTCTCATTCCCAAACTCGTCAATATTCACTTCTTCAAAATTTTTGCTCCTTGCCTCGCTTCCTTCCAGGAATGACAAAGCAATTGTCACAGCTTGTTTCTTCTTTTCAAGATTTGTGACAAGCTGCCATGCTTTTAACTCTTGCTTCCAACGATCATAACTTTTATCTCCTCCGAAGACTGGCATTTGCACTCGTCTGCCACATTTGTTGTTGCCCATCCTTTTATTTTTCGACTTTCTCCTATATATTCAATAATTTCTTTACCATCTGCCACAACTACATACTGCTGCCATTTGTTTAACTTGTAGAACAGTGTGGCAGGGTAAATAAAAGAATATAAAAACAGTGTTATGCTTTTACAAATAGAAAAGCCTTCACACCAGTCCTCTCCATTCTTCGAGTCCTTGGGATCCCCCCACATACAAAATCAAAACAACACAAAACAAATGATGTACAAAAAATACTGTACTATAGATTCAGGAGTGTTGGATATTATCTATATACCTAGGGCTTTTCCCCCTTATTAGGGAGGAAGCCAAGTCAAAAGACATGAACCCACTCCCACCCATTTCATTTCCACCTATTCCATTCCTATCCACCATCTTTTCCTCCCTCTCAACTTAGCTCCTCACGGATGAAGGGTTGTCCCTGTCTGATGCTCATTGCCTTGGGTCAGAAGCACACTGCTCATCAATTAATCTGTTCCTCTCCGATTCCTCTCATTTGAAACTCATATAAGCCTTCCCTACAACACTCAGCAAATTCATCCCTCTGAAACTACTACAGTCACATTTGTACCCTTTTCCCTTGGAAAGTGGAACTATACAGGTACTCTTCAAGCTCTCCAGCACTCTGCCCTCCCTCAGACACACATTGAACAGCCTCACCACCCAGTCCACTATCACTATACCTCCCTTCTTAAGGCATTCAGTATGACACCCATCTAACCCAGGTGCCTAACCTACACTAATAATTTTCAAAACAACTTGTACCTCATCTTTTATTATTTCTCCTCCATTTTCCTATCCTATCACCATTTTCCTCTACTATCACCACTGCCTCTGACCCAGAGCAGTGGACAAGGTGCAGGGATGACCCATCATCCAGGAGGTGCTTAGATAAGAGGGAGGGTGGAGTGTATTTAGGGATGGAATGGGTGGGAATGCTTTTATGCCTTTTTCTTTTTGGCTACCTCCCTTGTAAGGGGGAAAAAGCCTTGGTATATGTATGTATCACCATTTTCTTAGCACCTCCCATTGCTACCACCAATGCCTCCCTATCCTCCACATTCAACAGCTCTCTAAAATACTCCACCCATCAGCATCTTACTGCTTCCTCGTCTGTTAACACCTGTACATTTGCTCCTTTTACCTTTTCTTCTCTACTCGATTCACCTCTCCTTCCTCTCTTAACTTCCTCCCAAAACATCTTTTTATTACTTTCAAAATTTTCTGTCATACTCCTCCCCATTTTACATCTGCTCTTCTTTTTGCCTCTTTTATCTTATGTATTGCTTTTCTTCTTTTTTTCTTTGCATCTCTGATATGTTTCTTTCATCCTACATTGCAACAAATCCCTGAATGCTTGCTTCTTCTCTTCTACCTTCTTCACTTCATCATCCCACCACTCACTACCCTTCCTTCTATTCCCTCCCATCTTCCTTGTTTCCCATACCATCGAAAAATAGGAATAGGGTCACAGAGAGTAGGATACCTAGTCCCATCATTCTGTCCCTCTTTAGCCTCCAAGTGGGACTCTTTGGCATTATTCTTTCTTCCCCCAACCACAGGGGCCAGAGGCAAAAATGGAAATATATAATTAAAGAAGTGTTACAAGACAGTATAAAGTGGGGGGCAGCATAGATGAGGGACAGAGTACAGTAAAGTAGCATAATTCCTCTATGAGTATAGATTTTCTCTAATATAACAAAATGATGTGTGGCTCTGGTCTGTAGGGACACCCCATATAGTCCCTAAAACATCAGCTGCATGTTACTGAGCAACTCACACTGCACCATAATAACATTCATCCAATACCCCAGACAGGAATACTTGAATGAGGTTACTGAATGAAGAATTTTTTTTATGATTTTCTGTCGTGTTTATTGATTATTGGGAAAGTTGCCCTTGTCCTTTCAAGGTGCTGAGCTAAGCAAATTGTGTATTAATCTTTGTTTTTATTTTTTTATTCTTATAGGTTGAGAAGGATATGATAGAGCACAAGAACAAGGTAAGATATTCTTGTCATACAAAAGCCTGTTTGATTTACATATTTCATGAAATATGTTTTAATAAATAAGAAAGCTTTGAGCATCACTTTGCATCTAGCTATGATCAAAAGATTGTCTGCAAGTTATGATGTAGTGCATGTCTCTTTTAAATATTATTGATATGTGTATATTTACATAACTGTGCTATACAGAAAAATAACTATGCCTGTAGGGTCTTGTCTTTCTCTTCATAAAATTATGCATATAGATGAAAATAATACTAATTTATGAATACCAGTTATTTGGAAAAGTTCTAAACAAAGTGGAGAATATAGAGGATCTTTGTGTAATTATCAGTAATGACCTTAATTCATCTATGTACTGTATTTCTGCCTTGGAGAAAACAAGTATATTACTGGGATTGGTAGTGTGATCTATGGACCTCAGAAGTCCAACATTGACAGTCAATTATATAAATCACCATTTTTGTATGATCACCAGATCTCATCAACTTCCATATGATGACACCTAAGTAGGCATCATGAGGCACGAGAGGATATATGAGGATGCCAGCATTGGCATCTTGATTATATTCATTTTGTAGTTGTAGCTGAGTGACCCTCATATTCTGTGAACTAGCTTGATCATATTTTCTGTGGTTATTGATATTCAGAATGAAAGAGAATAAGTAATACAGCTGTAACTTTATATTTTATAACATGAGTACTGTGATGCATCAAATCATCATACATCAGGCAGCTGATACTGCCCACGAGAATTTGACTTGTATTGAAGAGGTCATAGATATTGATAGATTGGAAAGAATACAGTGGTGAGCCACAAAGTTCATACTAAATATCAGAAACAAAGTATATGAAAAATACAAAAATCACTAAAATATTTGAACATCTCTCTAAAAAAAATAGACTCGAAGGAGACTTAATCTCTATTTCTACATCAAGAGGTTTCTTATCCCTTATAAGGGAGGAAGCCAGCCAAGGCATGCACCCTTCCCTACCCATCCCATTCCCATCTGTCACATACAGTGAGACCTCTCATTAACGGACGTTAATTAGCTGTGTTTGTGGTGTTTTTGCTGTGTTTTTGGTGCTGTTGTTTAGTGCTGTGCAATCACTCTGCCACCCAAAAACCACTCCAAATCAATGGATTATTCACATCAACAGACACTGTTACCCCCCTATTACCCCATTATTGAGAAGTAGTACTGTATTTGTTTCCCATTTATCTTGGCTCCTGGATTAAGGATCATCCCTGTCTCCCACCCACTACCTGGGATAGAAGTAATGCAGCATGATACAGTACATCCAAATCAAGGCATCACCACTTCATTTACGTGATGACCCTCCCTTCTCACCTTATGAAAATAAGGAAGATGAGGAGAAATCCCTCTCTGTCAACCACCAATCCCTCCCTATCCTCCTCCACATTCATTACCTCTCTAAAATACTTTGCCCATCTTCCTCTTACTGCCTCCTCCTCTGTTAACATCTATCTGTGCCTTTTACCTTTTGTTCTCTACTTGACTCACCTCCCCTTCCTCTCTTAACTTCCTTCCACATCTTATTATTACTTTAAAAAATTTGTCATACTCCCTCATTTTATATCTGCTCTCCATTTTGCCTCCTTTATCTTATGTTTTGCTTCTCTTCTTTTTTTTTGTTTTTTTTTGTTTGTACCTCTCACATGTGTCTTTCGTCCTGCTTTGCAACCAATCCCTGAATGCTCCCTTCTTGTCTTCTCAACCTTCTTCACTTCATCATCCCACCACTCACAGCCCTTCCTTCTATTTCTCCCATCCTCCTTGTTCCACATACCATCTATGCACAACTTGTCGCTCCCTCCATGAAATACCCATAATCCTCTTCCACTCCTACCTCCACTCTATTCTTCACCACCTCCCACACTTCTCTTGGCTTCTTGTACTTCTGTTCCTTTTCCTTCTCATTTAAACAGTTTACTCTAAGCACCTCTCTACCTTCCAACCTTTTCCACTTTCCCCACCTATCCTCCATTCTCAATCTACCCTCCACCTAAAAAATTATATGATATTCCCCCCACTATCTCCCCTAAGGACATGGACATCCAGAACTCTTCTTACTCTTTTATTGGATACCACTACATAGTCCATTAATGCATTATCAACCACCTTTCCATCCACTATGCTCTCCTATTTGTACTTATGCTTGACTCCTTCTTAAACATGGTGTTAGCTATCATTAACTCTCTAAACATATCTATACCATCAGCTCTCTACTATGATTTTTACCAGGCACTCCAAACTTCCTTACCACTCTATCTATTGGTTCATCCCCTACTCTAGCATTGAGGTCTACTAATACCATTCCATTGACATTCCTCCCAAAACTCTATAAGCACTCATTTAAATCTGTTAAAAAAGCCTCTCATTTCTCTACACTTCTCTCACTATACCAGGTAGCTATATGCACTTACAAAAACCCAAATCTCCCTTCCCAGTTTCACCTTCATCCACATTAACCTTGAAGAAACTTCCGCTTCAGTACATGCTTTCCTATCTCCTCACTCACTATTATAGCCACCCATTCCCTCCCTCATCCTCTCCTCCCTCCTGACACCCTCCCCAATACTCTCAAATTCAAAATCATCCTTCTCTTTCAACTTAGTTTCACTTAATGGCAACACATCCACCATCCTTCTCACAACCATACTGCCTATCTCTTCCCTTTTGCTCTCATCTGTACCACACCCACACACATTAAAAGACCCAAACTTTACAGTTCTTGTTGGAAAACTCCTAGACCTTATGCCTTGACATCTCATAAGTGGAAGTTTCTTCATTGCTAGCCATTGTGGGACTAGTTTTCAAGTCAGTGAAACCTGAGGCAGCAATTATTGTAGTAACGGATCATGGCTAAAATGTCATGCAGTACATACATACATACATACATATACCAAAGGCTTTTTTTCCCCTTATAGGGGAGGTAGCCAAAAAACAAGGCATAAAAACCACTTCCAACCATTCCATTCCTATCACACTCCACTCCCCTCCACCCTCTTCCCTCCCTCTTATCTTGACACCTCCTGGATGACGGGTCATCCCTGCATCTCACCCACTGCCCTGAGTCAGAAGCAGTGTCACAAGACAGCACATCCACAGCAAGGCCGCTTCATTAAATTGGTGACCCCCCCCTCTCCATCCCCTCATGCAGAAAAGGAGAAGATGGGGCAAAATCCCTTCAGGTTAAGTCAAAATATTTTTCACACATACTCCCTCACCCCCCATCCCCCACACCCCACCCATTCCACCTCATGCATCACATCAACATCCATATACAACCATTCTCCATTCACTCCTGTCTTCTGTCCTTTCCCGTCCTTCCTCAAGAGACATTCCCCTCTTTCCCAAAGCCCCTTTTACCCCATCCATCCATCTCATCCTAGGTTGACCCCTCATGTTCACTCCTTCCACCTCTGCCTTCAACACCTCCTTTACTAGTCTTTCTTCACTCATTCAGTCATGCAGTAGTATTAGACTGATTGATATTTTGGATGGTATTTTTAGCTGTTGGTATCCTCTGTAGTCATATGGTTGGTTTTAATGATGCTATATCAAGTACATAATTGTCTTTGATATCTAATATGTTTCTTAAATTTCTTACAGCTTACACCATATATTGGACGATCCTTATATGGCAGGGTATATAAGACCGTGGTGAGAGGAAAGACTGTGTACGAAGATGGTAAGTTTATGACAGGTAAACCACAGGGACAATTTGTCTTTACCAACTCACCAGTTTCCTTTGCAAAATTGTAATATGCCAGTCCAATCTATCTGTATACCAAGGGCTTCTTCCCCGATATAAGGGAGGTAGCCAGCCAAGGCATGTTCCACACATTCCATTCCACACTGATGATGTGGATGTTATTGGCGAGTGTTTGGGAAGGGTAGAAGAGATGAGTGAAAGTTTGGTAGAAAACTGAAGAGTAGATCAGTGCAACCTGCAAAAGATAAAGGTAATGTTTATGGACAGGAGAGAAGTCCTAGAAGATATGAAACTTGGACAGATGAAAGTATAAGGAGTAAATGCTTTAAGTACCTAGGAACAGTGTTAGCATCAAAAAATGAAATTGACAAAGAAATCAAGGAGAGAATCACAGTAGCCTCAGGTATGCATGCTTTGATAACAATATTAACAAGCAAAAAAATAATAAGAAAAAGTAAAGTGAGTGTATGCAATATTCTTGTAAAACTAGTAATATATGGATGAAAGGCATGAACCCTAAAAGAAGAAGGGAAAATACAATGTTAAGAAAAATCTCAGGTCCAGTGCATGACAGTGATGAGGGAACCTGGAAAAACCACACAACCAAGAAATAATAGAACTAGCCATACAGACTAATATGAATGAGCACAGCTGGTAGTGCACAAAAACAAAATATTCTGTATGAATGAAATCTGTCACTGGTTAGGATGTGACCATTTTTACAAACTAGTTTGGGTATTATCACACTGATGTTCATTGTAGTATAGCTACTGTATACAGAGGGGAAGGAAAGGGACCAACTACTATATATATATATTTTTTAATGGTGCCTTTTAGAATTACTGAACTTAGTTATTATTGGAAGCTCGCTGGCTGAGCGGGTTGGGGTGTTGTTACTTGCGGCGAAGGTCAAGGGGATGGTGGTTCGAACCCTGCCACCGGCAAAGTTGAACCAAGGGCATGGTTCATTAAATTCCACACTACAAAGTTCTCTGTGAGGGGCACCGTCCTAGCCTTCCGATAGGGGGGAGTTTGTGACGTTAAACCATATCATCAGTTTACTTGCACAAAAAAAGTCCCAAAAGTAATAGAAAAATATTGTTGAAAAAGTTTCAGAAGTAAAAAACATAAATAAGAATATAAATAGATCAAATAATAAATAAATAAATATCACTTGTGCCAAAAAGTGTATACACCTAGGTTTCTCAATCCAACATTCACCATCTGCCATTTGCGTAGATGTTTCGGCCCATAACATCCTTTTTAGGAATTGGTGGTGTTTATGTCCTAGACCAGTTCCCAAAATGAGTTTATGATCTGGGCCCAAACATCTATATAAGTGGAGGTTGGCAAGGGTTGGATTAAGAGACCTAGGTGTATTGTGGTGGGTGCTGGGGTTAGGGGTGGTTGTTGTTGTTGTTGTTGATTCCAGGTCGTGTGTGTAAATTGCTTTAGGGACTGTTTTGGGGTGCCATAATGAACCAGAGCCACACATCAATTGTCTGTGATAGAGTAAAATCTCTACTCCTAGAGAAATTATACTACTTTGCTTACCAGTACTATCCCTCCTTTATGCTGTTATCTCTTAAAACTGTCCTTTACCACTTCGTTGATTATACCTTTTCTTTTTCTGTCCCCCATGTTAGAGAGAGGAAAAATTCTGCCATTGATTCTTATGCAGGTTGTAAAAGGCAACAAATTGGGACAGAGTGACAGGACTTGGTATCCTGTTCTGTGTATATATATATATATATATATATATATATATATATCTACAGATATTTCAATTTTGTGATAAATAAGTTTTAGTTTTGATATATGATATGGAGTTAAGCCTAAAATTTTGAAGAGAATTTTCACTGTATAAATGTCTTTCTTCATTTTTGCCTGTATGTATGTTCAGCATGGGTTTCCCTATTTTGTATATACTGTCAGAAATTATATGTTGTTACACTTATTGATACATTTATTACATTTATTGGTACTTACACTGGAGAGACCATATCACTTTATTATGTACAGTTTGTTAAAATTAAAAATCCATAGTTTTATATATGGCATGTTAAAAGAAAACTATATAGGAGATTTTGACAGCCCAAGATCTCAGTGGCAGGGAAAAGATTGATATTTTGTAATATTTTCATACAGACCTGTGCTACTTTTTTGTATAAGGTTTAAAGGATGATAAATATTGTTATTGCAAGGTTGATGCCTTATTAACTCTTTTATTAAAGTTTATTGATATTGTTAGGGTAATTTTATTTAAATTATTATTCCATTTTAACCCTTTGAATCCAGGGAAATGGAGTGGCTCAAAATCCAGAGAACTAATATAGTCACCCCCCTTTCCATATTGAAGAAAATTGGTGCAAACACAAGCCGAGAAACAAGACTGAATGATAGGTTATTAAATGAATGTTTCCTTGGGTACAGTTGAGGTTTTCTTGCCCAGGTGCCAGTCATCAGCTTTTGTGTTCCCCAAGAAGCCTGCTACAACTGACTTAAAACTATTTCAAGCACTTCTTTCATGAGGTGTAAATGCTTCAGTAAGGCCGGTATCTGAAAGCTCACGAATCTGTGATCCAACAAATATGCTGGCATATATTACTTACAGAAGGGAACTTGTGGGATAGGTACTTAAACCCTTCTCCATCTTTCGGAAGTACTTTTACAAGTACTTCATCAGTTCCAGCTTTATGTGAAATGGAGGTAGAAGCACTCTGTCCACTGGTACAAGTGGTATAGCTTTGACGTTATGGCGGCCAGGTACAAATTCCATCCGTTGTGGCTATTACACTTATCAGTAGTGTACAGAATCTGCACAGCTGTCCCACAAGCATAAAAAGCATGGATGTTTTGTGTAGCCACCCTGCTGCCCTAACAAAATACTTAGGACCTTCAGGTCACCACAAAGAAGCCAGTTGTGATCCTGATATTGTATGTTGTTAAGAAGAAGTGACATGGTAGCGTAGGTTTCTTTCAGGGTGACGGAATGCGCAATGGGCAATGATGCTACTTTTTTGCCATTAAAAAGTAGCACGGCTTTCAGACTCCTTGTAGAGGAGTCGATAAAGAGCCTCCATTCTTCAGGATGGTATTCCTTGCCCATGTGTCCCACAAGACCTGAAACATCATGGCAATATACCATGTCATCTGTCTTAGTAAAGTACCACACAAATCCTGCTCTCAATGCCTATACTATGCAAAGTGTGTGCTGATTCCCAAAAGATTTTTCTCTGCTAATTTTGAGCTTAGCAATTGTGCAGATTCTTTTGACAGCCCAAGATCTCAAACAAGGTCATCTAGCTCACTTTGTTCAAACAACTGGGGGCTTTTCCCAGGGATCCTGGTAGGATGAAACTTCATACACACCTGCATCTTCACAGGCACTACTTGAAGAGTTACTTGAACTATGGTGCACATTCTCAGGACAAATTTGTACTTGGATGTCATCATTATGTGGTACAGCTGATGGAATGTTTGGATATTTAATGTGTTTCATGCTTTTAGCATCCCTCCCTAGCGGTTCCACAAATACAGAAATAGCAGTCATCATGGTGATTTTTTGGTTCCCCCCCAAACCATTTGTATACCAAAAGACATTAACTTACGTTTCCCTTTACTCCAATGGCTGAACCCAGAGATACAGTTCACACAGGCAATGTGAGGATCCCATGGTTTGTCCTGATCTCCTAGTTCAATGGTAAAGGAGGCATGATATAGACGTTTTACTGAAGATGTGATATTGCGTTTCTGTTTTGAGGGTGTGTACTTTCTGCATATGTAGCAGAATGAGTCAGGACAATTCTTGCAAGTCTGTGGCATCCTTCAGTTAATCTGCAACAAAAGAAATAAACTTAAGACACTGTCAATGGTCACATGCGGACATTACATAGTAATCATTCATACATAGCTGCCTATGCACCTAGCACTATAACACATGCTGTGTAACACAAAAACTAGAGCCCCATGAGCAAAACGAACACCACCACAGTGTTCAGCATGCAAAATTGGTCTGGAAAATCATACATACATACATATACCAAGGCTTTTTCTCCCTTACCAGGGAGGTAGCCAAAAAGGACTGTCATTTATGTTGCTTTTTTATGCAGCCCAGTGTATAATTGTTCTGACCTTCCCTTTTTGTCCTTCAGAGGTTTAGCGTAGTATAACAATGTTTGATGCTCAAAACTGGTTTCCACCTTTGTTTTGCTTGTCATAGTTTGGTATATGTTTCAGGTATGGTCTGAGAACAGTTATGATCTGATCTTAATACTAGTCTGGTAAATCAGGGTACCAGGCAACAAGGTAATTGGACCTTTCCCTCCAGCTTCTTGTTGTTTTACTCATAATAGTATTGGGTGTAATTGCCCACACCCTCCTGAAGTATAGGCAATTTTTGTAATTAATTAATTTGTAATTAGGTAATATGTGCAATGTTCTTCTAATATGTTGGTGCTCAAATTTTGATCTGTTCTATGTGATACGAACATTTAAATAGTGTTACCAAATCAATAATAATGTTTGTGTAATGTGTACTGATTAGTATTACTCAAGACTGTTCTGGTCCCTATGACCCATATGTTGTCTTTGTAACTTAGTGTAGAATAACAGTCTAATGAGGACCACAATGGAAATAAGCTCAAGCTTTTTTGTGTTATCCTTGGCAATTGTAATTGTAAGGTCATTTCGAATTATGTTTTTTCTTTATCTGTATTTGATGTATTTTATTTATTGCCAAATTAACCTATTATTATTATAAAATAGGCCTATGTAGCAAAGATAATAGAGAAATTTGATCGGAAGAGAAAGGCTAGCAAAAGATACTCGCAGACATGTCTATAAAATTATATGCCATAGGTAGTGATTGCTGTGGGGGAAGAGAAGCCATTAATTATATTGGCACTGTCACCATGGTCACTTTCACATTCATCATAGGCTTAAATCCTGCTGGGGTCGGTGGTGGGGGATATTCCACTTGTTTGACTCTCAAACAACAGACTTTAATTTGATTGACTCCAATTGACAAGACGTGGTCATAGGCCTATTATGGAAGCCCATGTCATGGTCATGCCTGTCACACTCGCTAGCCTATGTCATGATTGTACCCCTAATCTGCTTAGGGGTACAATCGTTAGTCAAGCCTAACCATGCTTGTTAACGATTGTCAGTGACAGTGTAGATAACACAGGCCTATATATGCACATGATTACAGACACACCTACCTCAAGCGTCGTCTCTTCTCAGACAATTTATAGTTTCACCCAACCAACGATTTTGATATGTGGCTTATATGTTTCTGGTGAGAAATGTTATGATATGAACGATGGTGTACATCATTTTCGTCGCAAATGCGTACTTTTCAAGTGATTATTGAAGTTATGCACTTATGCCTACATCTCCCCAACGATCTGGGGGGACCTGTGGGAAGTCGGGGTTTTTGTGTGGAGAGCACTAATAAATCGAGTAATGCGCGTTGCAAAACAGGTGTAAAATGAACAAGAACACATAAAAAAAAAAATAGAAAAACAAATTTCACCTTTGAGGTCCGGAGTGATGGCTAACGCGAGCGGTAGCCATGTTTGTTTACCAAGTTACCAACGATTCGAAATATTTGTCGCTATATCAGCTACATTTAGCGAAGGCCACTCCACAAGCGCAGGAGTTGCTAACCGTAAACTAACGTAACCTAACCGAACGGTTACGTTACGCTAGGTTACGTTACGTTAGGTTAAGTTACGTTAGGTTACACAAGGTTAGGTTACGTTACGTTAGTTTAGGATAGGTTAGGTTTTGCTAGGATAGGTTATGTTACGTTAGTTTACGGTTAGTAACTCCTACGCGTGTGGAGTGGCCTTCGCTAAATGTAGCTGATATAGCGACAAATATTTCGAATCGTTGGTAACTTGGTAAACAAACATGGCTACCGCTTGCGTTAGCCGACCACACACCGGACCTCAAAG
>NC_134796.1:9402281-9404781 GCF_046742065.1 Oratosquilla oratoria | reverse complement strand
ATCTACAATATTAAAATTATAATTAAGTGTATATATTACACAAATTTTATATTGGAAGAAACAGCCTGTTAACTGCTAAGGAGCTGTGGAGTGTTTTATTATAGCGCGAATGGCTTACCCTCTGGAAGGGCGAGGGTTGAGAAAGGGGGTGACTGGTAGAGGTTGTCATGTAGACAGGAGAGCCTGTAGCGTTGTCTAGGCTAAAAACATGCTGTGGTGTGGCAATAACTATTGCGTATGCTCTGGTGTGTGTGTTTGTGATTCACCTTGGTTTCGTGTGTGTGTGTGTGTGTGTGTGTGTGTGTGTGTGTGTGTGTGTGTGTGTGTGTGTGTGTGTGTGTGTGTGTGTGATTTCAGTAACAATAAAATATTAACAATTATTGTCAGTGGAAATATAATTACTTTCAATCCTGTCACATCTTGACGCATTACATGTTTATGTTTAGAAATATACATATGTCTATATAGATATATGTACATACATATATATATATATATATATATATATGTATATATATATATATATATATATGTATGTATGTATGTATGTATGTATGTATATGTATACATAGAGGAGAGAGAGAGACCTGCAGATAGAGCAAGGAGAAAATGAGTGATGAAAGTGGACGAAAGTGTGAGTAGACACTTTTTTTTTCAAATTCCTTTCGACCCACATTGCCACCTACACCTCCATTCCCTGAGAGTGCGCGTGCGTCACCTAAGCACATGTAAACATTTATTTACAGAACGCGCATACATCAATTCACCTCTACACGACTTTCACATTTTGAAGATTTTGTCTAAGTTTTAATCGATTAGGTTCGCATCGTGAATTACTATGGAGTTTTAATGATCCCTATCAATGTAGACTCGTATCTGAATGACTTGCATGGGTTGAATTAGAGTCGAATTCCTTGAAAGGGAATTAAAGTTCTCGGCGATGCGGCTCTCCCCCACCGGCGATCTTGACTGGTTCCTCTGCGGCGGTATCGTCATTCGGTCGGTCGAATGAAGTAATTCTGACCAGTAGTCATAAACAATTGTTGATCATTGCCACTTTCCTGCATAAGTCACAGTAATCTTAACGTGCTCGATTTGAACATACACCTACAAATATATATATATATATATATATATATATATATATATATATATATATATAATACATACACCAAATGGTCCATAGTATAGAGATTTTCATCTTTTTCACCACATTAATCTTCCATTTTAATTCCATGCCATCAATATCGAGAATGGCAACAAGCTCCATGGAAACATATACAGAAACTGAATCTTAGCTTGCCTACGTTCTAGTTTCTGTATATTCTTCCATCGAGTCCCTTTTCAGCCTCGAACGTGATTACATGGAAATAAAAAATGGATAATCAATGTACGTATATATATATATATATATATATATATATATATATATATATATATATATATATATATATATGTATATATATATATATATATGTGTGTGTGTGTGTGTGTGTTATAATGCATATATACATATATATATATATGTATATATATATATCTGCATATATATATATATATATATATATAAATTATGTATATATACATGTATTATATATATATATATATATATATACATATATATATATATATACACATATATGTATATATACATTATATAAATATATATGTATATATATATGTATATATATGTATGCATTATATATATATATATATGTATATATATACATATATATACATATATATATATATATATATATATATGTATATATATATTATATATGTATATACATTGATATATATGCATATATACAGTATATATTATATATATATAAATGAGAGGCAGAGGGGAAAACACACAAATAGAACGAGAGTTTATTCTTTAACTAGTATCTGAAGAAGCACCATCGTGCGAAACTTGTTAAAGAATAAACTCTCGTTCTATTTGTGTGTTTTCCCCTTTGCCTCTCTCACAAACTGTCAAGATGTCGTCATATATATAGATATATATATACACATATATATATACATATATATATGTATATGTATATATATATATATATATATATATATATATACATACATATACACGAGGGTCTATAAATTCGACAGGGTTAAGGCGGCTTTCAAGGGTCGAAACGCGATTCTTCAAATTAGGGGGGATGTGTCCTAACACCCCTTCCTGACCCTTAAAGGTAAAAAGCACTCGATAAAACGACGTTTTTACTGATGCCATTTCATTACAAGCCTTTATATTCAACATAATAAATGTATGATACAACAATAATAATAGGATATGTTAAGGAATACATTTGCACATCAAAATCCACAGAATTCTTACTGTGGTGATGCCTGTTGCTGCTCTGTTCAGGAAGGGAGAAGACAGAAGATAGGGGTGAGTGAAGAATGGTTGTGTATGGATGATACTCTGATGCATGGAAGGGAGTGGGTGGGGGGTGGAGGTGAGGGAGTATGTGTGAATGATATTTTGACGCAGACC
>NC_134796.1:9384781-9392281 GCF_046742065.1 Oratosquilla oratoria | reverse complement strand
TATAAGATCTATTAAGATTTTAAATGAGGGTACTGAGATGGTGGAATCCCTAATTTCATCAATCTGTTCAATTCAGGAAGAAACAAATTTGGGAGAGAAATGTAAGAATCAACTAGAACCTACTAGTTGTCCTGAGTTGGATGAAAGCTTAGTTGCATTACTCCTGAAGCACAATAAAGCAATTGCTTTGCTGGGGGACGCCTTGGGCAAAATAACTGTTTTAAAACATCAGATCAAGAAAGAAATGCACGAACCTTTATTATCAATTTCTATAGTGAACTTTATAGAAGGAACCAATTGATTCAATTTAGGTACAAAGGCATAAACATTTTCATTGTTTGGTCAAATACAGAGAATGTCGTCGACATACCAAAACCATTTGACCTTCCTGGAAAGTATGTTTGCTAAAAGCTTGGTCTAAAATAATAATAATAATAATAATAATAAATCATAGATGCAATAGGAAATCTAAATATAGTATTCACCGAAAACCAACCAATGTCAACGCGTATATACATTACTATTCTGCCCACCATAATAGAATTAACAGTCGGCATTTTCTTCCATGTTCCTTCGTGGCTTGCGCATCTGCAGCCCAGAATTTGTGGATGACGAAATGAGCAAAATTTATGACATCGGAACACAGTTGAGAAATCCCAAATTCTTTTTGGACAAATGTTAAAAAAAAGGACATTCTATAAAGGTGAACCAAAACAAAAGTTTGAAAAAAAAGAATTTACTTGTATTTCCTTTTAATGAAAATCTTATAGAAACTCCCAATAAACTTAAAAAATTCAATGTAAATGTAGCTTTCAAGAATAATACAACCCTAAAAAATCTTCTCATAAAAAATTCCCCTGATAACTCTACAGGCTGTGTATATAAAATACCTTGTAGTAAATGTGACAAATGTTATGTAGGTCAAACAGGAAAAGAATTAGAGGTTAGAATTAAACAGCATAAAAACAGTATTAAAAAGGGCCAAGAATCTAGTGCCCTTTTTAAACATGTTCGTGAATTTGACCATCCTATTGACTGGAAAAATGCTTCAAAAATTATACAGTGTAAGAATATAACAGAAAGAAATATCATAGAGTCAGGAATTATCAAATACAATTATGACCAACTTATTAATAATAGTTTAGGATTATATAAATTAGATCCATATATTGTCAATAATATAAATAGTACATATTTTAAAAGTTAATGTGATAATAATGATCTGTTTCCACGACCTCGCCGAGGGACCCAACCTGAGCTTTCAGGCTTCGGAGAGGAGGGTAAATGTCTCACTTGTCCTATTTATACTCTGTATCTCCACTTTTTTGTACTCACTTTTCTGTACTCCTTGATAATGTGAATATATCACGAAAGCGCTCGGACTCCGTGTGTTTTTCCTCTTTCTAGTAGACTCTGCATATACATACATACATATACATACATATATATATATATATATGTATATATATATATATATATATATATATATATATATATATATACATGAAGATAGGAGGGTGGTAAAGAAACGCACAAGTCTGAGCAGAGTTCATTCCTCTAACGTTTCGGCTTTACACCTTCTTCAGGTAGGCTAATCTCTCTGAAGAATGTGTAAAAACCGAAACGTTAGAGGAATAAACTCAGCTCAGACTTGTGCGTTTCTTTACCACCCTCTTATCTTCATCTGTCAAGATGGATTATACATATATGTATATATATATATATATATTATATATATATATATATATATATATATATATATATATATATATATATATATATATATATATATTATGTTTGCTCCATGGTTTCTTGGCTACGTGGTTAGGTTTCTAGCGCTTTTCCACTTCATAGTTATTGGCTATGAACCTAGCCTTTGCCTGAAAAGGCATTCCCTACAAAGCAGCAGGAGGTTTGGATTCAGGAGAAGAGCTGTCCGATTGGCAAATGATTGAAAGCGGCGTAAGACAGGGATGTGTAATGTCGCCAGACCTGCTTAATCTATAAAGTGAGATAATCATGAGAGATAATTACCATCTAAAAGGATTAACAATAAGAGAAAGAAATATCAATAATGTTAGATACGCAGACGATACTGTGTTACTCGCAGAATCGGAAGCTCAACTACAGGAATTAGTTACAGCACTAGTAGAAGGAGAAACAGAGGTTTAAAAATGAATAAAAAGAAAACAGAAGTGATGGTAATGACGAAAAAACAAGAATGACCAAGGGTAAGAATTCAAGTAGAAGGAAGAATATTGACACAGGTGGATCATTTCAATTACCTAGGAAGCATGTTAACTTGGGATGGGAAAAGCGACGAAGTGATAAAGAGAAGGATAGCCATAACCAAAAATAATTTAAACAAAATTAAATACTTAGTAACCAACAATAAATTCAACATGAGAACAAGAAAAAGATTTGTAAAATGTTACACTTGGTCAGTATTATTATATGGATGTGAAGCTTGGACAATTAGTGAACAAATGCAGGACAGGATAAAAGCAGTAGAAATGTGGATTTGGAGAAGGATACTGAAAATTTCATGGATAGAATTTAAAACAAACGAAGGAATACTGAAGCAAATAGGAACACAGAGGGAAATAGTAACAACTATCAGGAAAAGACAGTTACACTTTGTAGGACACGTCATGAGAAAACAACAATTAGAACATACGTGCCAAACTGGAACAATAGAAGGAAAGAGGGCAAGAGGAAGACCACGCAGAAAATATGTAGACGGATGAAGGACATTTGTAGAAGAAATAGCAAATGCCATCTTGTTAAGAAGAGCCATGTGCAGACAGGAATGGAGCTCCATGGTGGCCAACGTCCAAGTCGATACGGCACCCAAAAAGAATATACATATACATATACATATATATATATATATATATATATATATATATATATATATATATATATATATATATTGTATATTTAGGGCGCAGATTCTCACTAATACACACGGAGTTAAACACGACAGCATTTTGGCACTGGTTAATCTTCTTACTGAGATTTTCAATTTTCCTCACAGTAGGTCTCATTTCAGGAGGGTGGGCAAATACAAGCCTTCCAAATTCTTCCATATTTAATTTAACGTTTCGACTTCAGGGAGTCATCTTCAGAATGGTTACAAGAGAAAAGTCACAATTTTCAAAGCTACATGATTCACAATTGACAATGGTGTACAGACAACATGGGTTTAAATATGGGCCGCTTGGGAACGGTGCATGGTTTGTGGTCCGTTACGTAGCCGGACACTACGTCTTGGAAGGGAAGGGGGAGGAGGAGGGGGAGGAGGAGGGGGAGGAGGAGGGGGAGGAGGAGGGAGAGGGGGGGAGTCAGGTAAGGTAGGTCTTCTCGCTGGGTCACCACGCTGGTTATGTGGGGGTTGGTGAGGTGTAGGAGGGGGAGGGGGAGAGGAAGGAGGTGGGTGTTGCTGTTGTTGGGCTGCAAATCTCGTGGAAGAATTAAATAGCGGGATGGCGGAAATCATATTACATTGAATATTAATAATTGGAGCTCTCTCCCTAATGTGGATGGCTTCAAGCATTTTTAGTTCCTTAATTTTGGCACAGTGTGCAACTATCCTAGTGTTATCCACGATTGTCTTCCTATCGATTAAAGCCTGGTGGTATTGGAGGTGGTGTTGTTTAATTGCTCCTTGTTGTAAATGTAGGGACAACCGTCTACTCAGTTGGCATGTCGTGAACCCAATGTATGAAGAATTACGAGGTGCGCAGCCCCCAGTTTTACAGCGATATTCATAAATGACATTGGTTCTCGATAATATGCCGCCATTGCCAGACAGATTGTTTTTCAGCGAGAAGACCTACCTTACCTACCTTACCTGACTCCCCCCCTTCCAAGACGTAGTGTCCGGCTACGTAACGGACCACAAACCATGCACCGTTCCCAAGCGGCCCATATTTAAACCCATGTTGTCTGTACACCATTGTCAATTGTGAATCATGTAGCTTTGAAAATTGTGACTTTTCTCTTGTAACCATTCTGAAGATGACTCCCTGAAGTCGAAACGTTAAATTAAATATGGAAGAATTTGGAAGGCTTGTATTTGCCCACCCTCCTGAAATGAGACCTACTGTGAGGAAAATTGAAAATCTCAGTAAGAAGATTAACCAGTGCCAAAATGCTGTCGTGTTTAACTCCGTGTGTATATATATATATATATATATGATGATGATGGTAGTCCGTCGATTACGACGATGACAGCTTCTTCTCAGGTTTTCTGGCGGGGAGGTTCGTCAACGCCTGTTATGGGTTCGGAGGTGGCTTATGAGGCCAATTCTCGAACGGCAGACGCGGGGGCAGTGGGGGCAGGGGAAATCTTCATTGCTTGGAGGCTGTGATGACGTGGCCTTGCGCCTCGCTCTTGCCTTCCTGGCGTTTTCCCTGCGTTGGTCCTCAAAAACGGTCTGGGCCTGCAGGGTGGTGGAACGCCACTGAGGTCTGTCCAAAGCTTCAGTTTCAAGCTTTTTTGGTGGAATGTTAGTATGGGTGAGGTGTGTCTTCACGCAGTCTTTAAAGCGCTTGCGTGGTCTACCTGTGTTTCTTTTGCCTGAGCTAAGTTCTCCATACCAGAGTTGTTTGGGGAGGCGGTGGTCATCCATTCGAATGATATGTCCCACCTATCGGAACTGACTTTTGAGGATCACGGCCTCGATGCTGGTCATCTCTGCACGGTCGAGCACCTCCAGGTTTGTGACTCGGTTTTGCCATTTGATATTTAGAACTGTCCAGCATTCTGCACCGCGCATTGCTCTCGTGATCTTCACATCGCGGATGTCTCTCTGGCGGCAGATGACGAAGTCAATCAAATGCCACTGCCTAGATCTGGGATGTAACCAGGTCGTCTTATACTTGTCTGCCTGTCTAAACATGGTGTTCGTAATAGCGAGTTGGTTTTCAGCGCACATGCTCAGGAGCATTAGGCCGTTGGAGTTTAACCTTCCTATGCCATGTAGTCCCAGCACACCATTCCAGTTGTTGTAATTCGCTCCAACTCTGGCGTTGAAGTCGCCCAGCAGAAAGAGTTTGTCGCTGGGGGGGACGTCTTTCACTAAGGTGTTGAGCTCTTCATAGAAGGCTTCTTTCGCTTCGTCGCTACTTGTAAGGGTGGGGGCGTAAGCGCTGATAATCGTGGCATATCGGGAACGGTCAAGAGGGAAGCGAATCTTCATCAGCCGTTCGTTAATAGATGTTGGAAGGTCGGGTAACTGTTTGAGGAGTGAGGATTTGATGGCAAGTCCTACTCCATGTATTCTGTCTTCGTCTTTGCTCTTGCCTTTCCAAGAGAAAGTGTAACCACCTTTCCGTTCTGCAACTGATCCCTCCTCAGGAAGTCTGGTTTCACTGAGGGCCGCCATATCGATGCGGTAGCGGGCCAGTTCTCTTGCAACGAGGGCTGTTCTCCTCTCAGGCCTTGAGGAGTTTTCTCTATCCATGAGGGTGCGCACGTTCCATGTGCCAAGTATTAGGTTCTTTCTTCTTTGTTTTCGACCGCTTAAAGGGCAAACTGCCAGTCGCGGTATACTGGCCAGTTTATAAGGACAAGTTTTGGTTGGGACACCTTTTCTAGTCCCTTCCCTCGTACGAGGGTGAGCAGTACTACCCTAAAAAGGCTGCTCAGTCGCCTGGGGGAACACCGAACTCCACTGTTGTCCCGGGGTCAGAAGAAGAGCGACTATTGCCGCCAGGCCGCCTACGTGCAGGGTTCTGACTACAACTTCCAGTGGTCGCCTCCACCTGTTGCTTCGCCCGTTCCCCATCGCCGCAGGGCTTTTGATGAAAGGGTTGAGGGGGGGGAGGAGGAGGAGAGGGTGCCACCTGAGGGGAAACACCTGTGCGGGAATGGTTTTAAGTGGGAAAGTCGTTGCACGGGGGCAATCCCACTCTCTCGGCCTCGGGAACCAGGGTCCGGTGGTACGGAGGCCGTCACAACCAGGGGCTCCTTTAGCTGCAGTGGATGACCACGACGCCTTCTGTGCCTTGCCGTGCTCTCAACGTTCCACGACGCCTGCAGTCGCCGCCTTAATGACCGTTGGGACAACAAATTGACCTCTTCCGCTCATTCTACCGACGGCAGTCTTCACATGCTAGGGTAGGCATACCCTTAATAACTCACCGGAGAGTTTCAAACCCAACCGGCTACCCTCACCTTGTTTAGCCCGTCTGCCAAAACGGTTACCGGGGTGTGGCCGCTGCGCATGCTACAGCTTCTAGGAGCCAAAAGTGAGAGCTGGGTGTCAGGTGGGAACCAAGGTAGTCGGAGCTATCCCAAAGGGACATGGCAGCCCCTTCTACAGAGGTACTATCCCTACCTAAAACACCCCAAACACCCCATATATATATATATGTATATATATATATATATATATATATATATATATATATATATATATATATATATGTATATATATATATATATGTATATATATATATATATATATGTGTGTGTGTGTGTGTGTGTGTGTGTGTGTGTGTATGTGTGTGTGTGTGTGTGTGTGTGTGTGTGTGTGTGTGTGTGTGTGTGTGCGCGCGCGTGTGTGTGTGTGTGTGTGTGTGTGTGTATGAGTTTATGTGTGTGTATGTACACATACATTATATATACGTTTACATACCTCCTTTCAATGAGTCCACTTTTGCAGTGTCTCCTCCGTTCCTCTTCTACAAGTTCGGGATGTATATTCTCGTCAGTTTTTATCTTAAATTTTTTGTTGAGAAATGAATATCATTGATAAGGACTTCATTTTGTGGTTGTTTATGTCGACGGCGAGGTTTGGAGAAAATGTCACAAATTAGACCCATGTTCAAAGGTTCTTTTTTTTTCGTCTTTTTTCTTTTATATCCGTAAGGTTGAATTAGCTAGATGCTCAGATTGATAATTAAACTGACCTCCATTGAGGTAATTTTTTTCTTATTGTTTCTTTCTTCTGCGACTTTCTTATGATGCTCTACTGCTTCCACAAGGGCTTTATTGACATTACCTTGGATTTCTTCCTGTAGACTGCAATCACTCTTATTTCGCCGTAGTTTCAATAAATTGGTTCTGAATGTCTTCTTGTGTCTTGTGCTTATCCTATTATTTTCGTGTTTTCTACCATCTACTTTGGATTGAAAAATGGAGGGGGGAAGTAGACACATCGAAAGGAAGCATCTAAATACAGCAAAAGCTGATGACCATATTTTCTTGTCCATTATCGAGTACTTGGAGAAAATTGACATCCTTAATTACGAAACGAAACTCGCCAAGATATCAAGGAACTTGACTGAAGAAGTTAAAAGAGGAGCCAACAACATCGAAATAATAAACTCTTAGACAGGTGTTGAAGCTATCAAAACTGATAACGGCTTTGAATATTGATATTGGAATGTAAAAATTCGCAAGAATTATAGTCCACTCAGACCTATCATAAGCCAGCTTCCCACGCCTGCTTACCAAATTGCTTATGAGTAACGAATGGCTTCCACCTTTTG
>NC_134796.1:9375612-9378112 GCF_046742065.1 Oratosquilla oratoria | reverse complement strand
GTTAGCTTCTGGGCATGCGCAGAACAAACAAACAGAAACAAACATAGGCAGTCAACGGAAGAAGTTTTATAGCGTTTATTAGCAATGTAAGACGCGTGAGAACCTCCATTAGTAACCATTGGTTTATATTGGGAGTGGAGATGACTCAAGACCATGGCAATGATACATGACTGGTAACGGACACGACGTCGACGAAAACCACAATAAAAACAACAACAACCACAACAATAACAACGAAAACCACATCAATAACAACGAAAACAATGACAATAACAACAACAACAGCAACAACATCAATATAGGAAACGGCAACAACGGGAACAATAACGACTAAAACAATAGGAACAACGACAACATCAATGATAGTACTCTTGTTTACGCTATTGGCCTGATGCATGACTTCGTGCAAAGTGTACCCCGGCCAAAGGCTGCATCACCGACTAATAAATGCAGCCATGTAATCTCGCGAAGGTACGTGAGCCAAATATAATCTAAATTGAATTGTTTATCACGAACGAAAGCAGGATATCATTTCGTAATAACAATTATTTACAGCAATACAGCCGGCTTAGCAATTTATGATCGGGGAAACTTTCTTGCTTATCCTGTGATTTTTAATCTAGGTTACGCGTAGTCAGTGCACAACTTCCGTGGAATGCACTTCAATCGCTCGCATGTTGTATACATTTGATACATACTTTATGTATATGCATATAATATGTACACAACCCCGAAAACATATACAGCTTAGATAACACGTTTTTAGAAAAATCCGAGTGCGAGAGGGACTTGGGAGTTCTGGTGAGTCTGGACCTTAAAACAAGGAAGTAGTGCATTAGCGCCAGAAATAAAGCTAACAGGGCATTAGGCTTCATTGCTAGGACGGTAACGAATAGAAGTGCAGAGGTAATTATTAAACTCTATCTAGCGAAAGTTAGACCCATCCTTGACTATGCGGTACAGTTTTGGTCTCCGTCCTACAGAATGGACATAAATTCACTAGAATCAGTACAGAGAAGAATGACCAAAATGATACATGGACTAGGAAATTTGCCTTACGAAGAGAGGTTTAAGGGCTCTATACACTGTCAGTCATGACTGCACAGTCATCGAGATTGTGCAAACAGTGTTTGGGACACACACTGTCAGTAAGATTGAGCAATCATTACTTACCTCTTGGAGTTTGTGGAGTGAAGATGAGTAAAGCAGCTGCATGCATAGCCATTCTTGGCTACAAAGGGAAGACTGAGCTGTTGGCGCAATCATCGACACTAACTATCACTCATGATGGTGTAACTACCATGCTTGAGCTTGCAAGATCAAACTGTGTTTGAAATTCCTCAATCATCTGGGCAAACACTTAATCACATCCACTCACACAGGATATGCTTGCGCAACCATGAATATTGTGGAATCATGACTGACAGTGTGGAGGGGCCTTTAGGCACCTAAACTTAAACTCTCTGGAAAGATGCAGAGTGTGGGTTATCTAACAGAAGTGTTCAAGTGGATCAAAGGCTATAACAAGCGTGATACAGACAAGGTCATCATAATAAAACAACAGGGCAGGACTCGCAGTAATGGGTATAAACTGGACAAATTTAGATTTAAGAAGGAAATAGGCAAGAATTGGTTTACCAATAGGGTGGTCAATGAATGGAATAAACTTAGTAACCATGTAGTAAGCGCTGAAACTATCAGTTGTTTTTAAAAACGATTAGACAACTTTATGGATGGGGATGGCAGGTGGTGATGGATACGGAGCTGCCTAGTGTAGGCCTTATGGTCTCTTGCAGTCTCCTTTATTCTTATGTTCTTATGAATAGACGAAAGCGCTAGGTCATCAGTTTATCTTTTTCCTTGGTGGTTTTTCCGCATGTATATGTATATGTATAAGTATATGTATATGTATATGATTATGATTATGTATATGTATATGTATATGTATATGTATATGTATATGTATATGTATATGTATATATATATGTACACACACACACACACACACACACACACACACACACACACACACACACACACACACACACACACACACACACACACACACACACACACACACACACACACACACACACATACACACACACACACACACACACACATATATATATATATATATATACAGTATATATATATATTTATATATATATACATATATATATATACATGCACACACACGCATGTATATACTTATATACAATAAAAACATGTGTTCACATATGTGGGAGTAACCACTTGGAAAAAATAAAGTAAGCAAAGCACTTTAGTATAATTACATCTTCAGTGCTAATACAAAGAAGTAATTATAAATGGGAGAGAGAACATACAGAATATACTCGTATGACCTAATGTGACATGGTGAAATAAGAATTCGGAGAGGTAGTGGAAGAAGTACACGTGGATTTACTGCCGTCCTGGCGACCAACCAGTATGGGACAATTGCTCACAACTGGTACATTACAATTTAAGAAATTCTGAA
>NC_134796.1:9363112-9368112 GCF_046742065.1 Oratosquilla oratoria | reverse complement strand
CATGTCCTAAGCTCGTGCCCGCTTTCAACCAATTCAGACCACATTGACCTGGTCAAAATTCAACCAAAGAACACTTGAATGGCTGTCTGTCTGGCGTGATAAGCTATGAATTGAACCAATTGGCCAGTCAGGGTATAGTAATTCACAGACTTAAAAAGCGAAAAGGTCATTCCACGTCGCTAAGAAATAATCTGGTACTTTTGGCAAGACGACCCAACTCATTGATTATCTTATATCAGGTCAACGCCATATGACCTTTTTCAGGTGTCCCCGCAAACTTCTTCGCCACAGTGGTACACATAACATAATCTATTATGGCTACCTTCACATGAAAGGGTATCACAGCACCAGAATAAATACTACCAATGATAAGAACATAAGAACATAAGAATGAAGGAGACTGCAAGAGACCATAAGGCCTACACTAGGCAGCTCCGTATCCATCACCACCTGTCATCCCCATCCATAAAATTGTCTAATCGTTTCTTAAAACAACTGATAGTTTCGGCGCTTACTACATGGTTACTAAGTTTATTCCATTCTTGCACATTTCTATTACTGGGTCTGTGGCAGGGATAAGGATGCCGCAGCTATGTCTCCCCTGTATGTCGTAAGAGACGACTACAGTGGGCTGAATGAGGAGACTAGGGATTCCCCCTTTCCTAGATTTTTTCCCTCGCGAAAGAGTCAAGACAAGGTTTGACACGGCTATCCCCATGATCTAGTGGAAAAAAGTAGGTATACACATGCTTTTTCATTGTCAGGAAAAGCCTACACCAGGAGATGTTTAGCTATGACAAGAATATTTTCCTCTGTGGATTCGAAGCCTGTGGGCAAGTGGCAGTCACTAGGGGTAGGGTTGAACTAGAGTCTTTGTTCTTGATCCGAGATCAAAGTTCCTTTTCCTGTGATAGAACACTCATGGAGAACAAATGCTCAAGCAGTAGTTCATGAACGATGGTAAATACTCAAGTTTAATTCAATCACGATAACCAAAATAATACTCAAAGAACCTTGTAGTGTAAAGTTCAAGGACCCAGCTCCACTGTTGACGCAGTGTTTGTCAAATCTAATCTAAGATACAAAGGACATTTTCTTCGAAGGTACCCCAGGCACCACGAAGAGCTTATCTCACGTCTCTGTGTTAGTTAATCTGTACTCCCATGCGCTCAAACACACACGCACACGTTCAGGCACGCGCATATACATAACACACATGAAAACACACACACTCACACATGTGGCTTCCGGGTCAGAAGTCTCATTGTCGACTCCCTCGAGCCTCCGATCCTATGTTTCTGCTCGTCGGTCGTTTACTTGTTGTGCAACAAGTTGAACATTTTTTCGAGCGTTGACTGTCTAGATCAGTGGTTCTTAACCTGAGTTCGATGAACCCTAGCAGCCTTCTTTTTTCTTTTGTCTTGGTTTGCGGGACCAGCAGTCCAGCACCCGCTCGGACCTTGACATTGGAGATGGTCGGGAACAGTTCATAAGCACAGTTTGTTGCTCACGCGATGTCACTGTTAACGCGATGCCGTTGTCATTAATCGGGGCACCCCGATCTCAGGGGAGGGACGTGCAGCCTATCTCAGGGGATAGGGGTACTCCTTAACCGTCGGCCACGGCGCCAGGATGAGGGTGTGCCCCCCAAGAAGCTGAGGGTTGACTCAGAAGGAGAGACAGTGAGGTGCCACGCCATCTCTGCCACGGTGAATGGCGGTCAAAGTCCGAGGCGAGGGATAACCATAGTTCCATACTCAAGCACAGCGTTTCTCAATCTTTGTAGATACGCACAACAAAATTCCGCTGTTTTCCAACACATAGACAAAGAAGAACACTGTATGAACTGGAATGAGGCAAAAAAAAAAAAAAAAAAAAAAAAAAAAAATCAACTCCAAGTGTAGTTTCAAAAGGAAAATAATAGAATCTTCTTTGATTAAACAATTTCCTAATTTTAATATCTCAAGTGGACAAGACTGTATTACTACCTGGGCAGTCATTACATTATTACCATCCTTGGTGAAGGTGGGTGACTTGCATGTTTCTTCTCTTTCTCTGTATATTAGGCATGTATTTTTTCTCACTATGTATTCCACTGAAGAGGATCACAGTCTGTGATCGAAATATATGGATATCGTGTACTTCATCTCTTCTTATCCAACACAGTGGGTCTTTGTTGAATTTTACGAATGTCTTACAATATTACTTTGTAGTTATTTGTATACATAAGAACATAAGAATGAAGGAGAGTGCAAGAGACCATAAGGCCTACACTAGGCAGCTCCGTATCCATCACCACCTGTCATCCCCATCCATAAAGTTGTCTAATCGTTTCTTAAAACAACTGATAGTTTCAGCGCTTACTACATGGTTACTAAGTATATTCCGTTCGTCAATCACCCTATTAGTAAACCAATTCTTGCCTATCTTCTTTTTAAATCTAAATTTGTCCAGTTTATAACCATTAATGCGAGTCCTGCCCTGTTGTTTTAATAAGATGACCTTGTTTGCATCAGCCTTGTTAAAGCCTTTGACCCACTTGAACACCTCTATTAGATCACCCCGCACTTTGCGTCTTTCCAGAGAGTGTAAGTTAAGGTGCCTAAGCCTCTCTTCGTAAGGCAAATTTCCGAGTCCATGTATCATTTTGGTCATTCTTCTCTGTACTGATTCTAGTGAATTGATATCCATTCTTTAGGACGGAGACCAAAACTGTAACGCATAGTCAAGGATGGGTCTAACCATCGCTAGATAGAGTTTAATAATTACCTCTGCACTTCTATTCGTTATCCGTCGTTACTATATGGTTACTAAGTTTATTCCATTCGTCGACCACCCTATTATTAAACCAATTCTTGCCTATTTCCTTTATTCATCGCCACCGTCTTCAGCGTCGGTTCGTCTAATCGATGCGGATAGTTTCAAGGTGTCCACATTATCACAGAGCACGGTCAATCTAGTCTCGAGGTCGGTTGAAGGTATGTTACTTCTCATTTATATATAGTATTTGTCTATCTATTTATTCACCTATTTATTCATTTCTTTATCTATCTATTTATTCAATTATTTATCTATTCATTTGTTTATTTTCTGTGGTGTTTTCAATGGAAATTTATACGGTTTTTGTTGTCATAATACATCGCTTAAGCAGCGGAAGGGATGCTCAGGCATAGAAATAATGCGGTCCGTCCATAGCAGTGGTTATTTTGTTAATAACGTCCCTGTGTCTGGGATGGGCGCTGCATATTGAATGATGTTGTTATGGGGCAATTTATCGTACCATTACATGGATGAAATTATCTGGGGGAGACCATGGATGTGAAAATGATACACAATATACTTTTATGTGTCGTCTATAGTTGGTCTAAATCTCTGAGTCTTAGAACAAAAGTAAAACTAACTGTAGACCTCTTTATCACCACGAAGACAGAATGAGAAAACATAGAGATTTAACAACTTCACACCAAGCTTAATGACCCCCTTATGGGTCATAACCTTAAAAAAAAAAAAAAAAAAAAAAAAAATCTTAAATTAGTCTCGCCAAAAACCAAGGACCTCAAACGGGTGGACAGTATTGATGCAAGATAGATTCGAGGTTGGATTTCATCGGCGACTTGCCATTTTTATCCCGTTATTCTACCACGTCGATAATAGTAAACCTCTCGGTCAGTTTGAGAGGCGCGCGCCCACATACACACGCACACACACACATACACACACACACACACACACACACACACACACACACACACACACACACACACACACACACACACACACACACACACACACACACACACACACACACACACACACACACACACACACACACACACACACACACACACACACACACACATATACATATGTATATATATATATATATATATATATATATATATATATATATATATATATATATATATCAAATCAAGTAACGTAGATGTAACACAAGAATGAGATAAAAGTTAAACCCACTCTCGGAGAAAGATAAGCTGAGATACAGAGTAAACCGTATATTTTGACAACTAACTGTGGTCCTCTTCAGCAGTTACAATTATAGGGTACATAGACAAGAGGTTATATACAGAGGAGGAAGTTACAGTGGGGAACTCAGTAAGCCTCAGGTCACTTGCCCTGAGTGAGGTCGGATATTTCGTTCTGTGGCATCTGATGACCATTGACCTTTAGAACTGTTATAATTTGGGGACTGTTTTATTAATGAGAACTCAATAATTTTTCTCATGAAACTACATTGTGATTTGTATACTGTAGCTGCATTCTTCCAATCTATTCTGTGATCTAAAAGACTAAAATGGAGGAATACAGCTGAGTTTTCTTGGCCGTATTTTAATGAATTTTTATGTTCTTTGATCCTAGTAGGTAGATCACGTCCCGTTTGTCCCCAGTACACTTTATCACAATCGAGACATGGTATCTTATATACTCCGGGGTTGTCCTTATTAGATGTTCTGTGATGGACATTTACTACTTTTTTAAAAATATTATTTGGGTAACTAACACTTCTAAAGGGCAATGGTCACCAGATGCCATTACTAGTATGGCAGTTAATAAGTTCATCTCCACAGGACGAAACGTCTGACCTCACTCAGGGCAAGTGACCTGAGGCTTACTGAGTTTCCCACTGTAACCTCCTCCTCTGTATATAACCTCTTGTCTATGTACCCTATAATTGTAACTGCTGAAGAGGACCACAGTTAGTGGTCGAAATACACGGTTTACTCTGTATCTCAGCTTATCTTTCTCCGAGAGTTTGTTTAACTTTTATTTTATATATATACATACATACATACATACATACATATATATATATATATATATATATATATATATATATATTTATATATATTGTATATTTCGGGCGCAGATTCTCACTAATACACACTATGTTAAACACGACAGCATTTTAACACTGCTTAATTTTCTTACTCAGATTTTCAATTTTTCTCACAGCAGATCTCATTTCACGGGGTGGGTAA
>NC_134796.1:9345612-9353112 GCF_046742065.1 Oratosquilla oratoria | reverse complement strand
GACATTATGGCTATGATGGGACAAAAAATCAGGAGCAATAATCAAATGTGCTCTGGCAAGAATTAAGGTAGATGAAGAGAAGGGCAAAATAAAGTGTTTAGAGGACGTTGGGAGAAACAATATGACAAAATCTTTATTTTCTATTTTACTTATCCATTAATTTTTTTTAGGTAGCTCATTGCGTCAACGTATAAAGGGACTGGAGGATTTCTTTAATCTACACGAGAGAAAAATAAGTGATATAATACCAAAGACTAATATGGAAATATAATTGTAGAACCAAAATAATATTAATTTTGTATGACATTCTTTAAATACAAGTTTATTGATTTTTTTCGCTGGTGGGATAATCATAAGCGTGCTAAGCTCATATTCACTTAATCATGGGTTCGAATCCCGCATTTCTCTCCGATTACTAGCCGTGCCCCAACAGTCCCTAAAGCGTACTGGGCAAAGGTAATGGCCTTGATTGTAGCAACGCTCCTCACCACATTACTAAAATGTAGAGATGAAGACAATAATGTAGACACTGAAGATGTGAGAACTGAAGCAAAGGTGCAGGAGAAGGCTCTCAAAAGAAGACATAAAATAAAGGAAGACTTGAAGTGGACGAAGAAGGACAAAACACTGATACTCGATAATTTTTACCTATGGAATATACCAAATATAGTGGCGACTTACTAAAGAAAAAAAAATCAAACAACTTTGGAATAAACTAACAGTGCTACAGAACAGGGGTAAGATATTACTAACCCACAAAGTAAAGAGATTCTGGTCTGTTTAGACATTATAGAAGCATTCCCCTTGTCAACCACGCAGCAAAACGATTAGGAGGCTAGGACGGTGTCCCTCACAGAGGACTTTGTACTCGTAGCATGGAATGAAATGAACCATGCAATTGGTCCAACTCGCTGGCGGCAAATTTTGAACCACCGCCACTTCGGCCTTGGTCGCAAGTAGCGACGCTCTAACCAGCTCGGTTAGATATTTTCTTTTGCTGAACTTGTTAATGTGTCGTTTCAGTTTTATCAGGACATAGTTTAACGATCAGAAGAGAATGGATAGTGGTTAACACAACCTTTAACATTGTATGATAATGAATGTTGGTATTAAAATCTTATTTGGGAGGAGGCTAAAGTAATTGTATGTATGTATGTATGTCTATATGCATATATGTATATATGTATGTATTTATGTATGTATTCAACGTTCTGATTATGGTAACCTGGGTCTTCGATATAATAAGAGGGCAAACGAATTCCTGCTTTCTGATTAATATACGAGTATGTGTGGACGTTGTACTAGTGTCGAGTAACCAATCCTTTCGATTGACCATGTTTAGGTGTCAGTCTGCTCGGAAACCTAAGCTAGTGAACTTGTTTGCTGTCGAGACACCAGCTAGCAAATACCTCTTGTTAAGTTTATTACATCTTGTAAAGTAGGCTATACAGTATATTTTCGAATAGTGACAAGTGATTGTGTTGTGGTTTTTGTAATTGTATACGTATAGCGTTATACAGCCACATGTATAAGATAAAGTGTAGTGTTCTAATAATTTAGAATCAAAACAGTAGTCTGTTACTAAACACCAAAGGTAGGAGTAATAGTGACCTCTTTTGTATCTTTTGTTCATTTATATTTTCTCTTTGCAGTTTGTATTGCCAAAGGAGGAACTAAATGGCTTGTGAAGGTTGTGTGAACCTGGAGGACTGTCTCAGGATGTGTGAGGAGGAAATTCGTCTTCTCAAGAGTGCGCTTTGTGAGAAGAGTGAATTCTCCCCACAATCCAAAGACTAAACGACGCTGCAAGTTTGTACGTCAACCGGGCCGTGGGATCGCCGATTGTACCCAGACCATCAGGGAGCAAAGACGGACGAACACGGTTACGATTGTTCACACTGGAAGTATCGATGTGGGTAGGGTGAGATCAAAGGAACTTGTTCGGAATTACAAGGTCCTCCTTCAGGAGATGAAGGAGTGTGGGAGCCGTCACGTAGTTTGTGGAATCCTTTCGAGGATCTACGCTGGCTCTTGTTGGAACAATAGAGCCATAGGGATCAATGTGAGGATATCACGATTGTACACGCAACTGGGATACCACTTTCTTGATCCTTGGTATCTCTTTTCCAGGCGTCATGGCCTTTACGCTTCTGATGGGATCCACCTTACTCGCAGAGGCAAAGATGTTCTTATAAACCTCATTGTGGGAGTTTATAATGAAACGGTTCCTTTTTTGGGATAGAAACCCAAAGGAAAGGGGAAATAGAATGTATTGTGGATAACAGAGTAGGTGTAGCAGTAATGTAGTGGCCAGTGTGGGACGGGGTGACGGAGGGGGGCAAGGTGTACATGAGAGATTGGATGACCATGAGGGACCAGATGTCTGTGATGGGGCAAATATCCATGAGGCACTGAATATCAGTGAAGGACCAAATGTCAATATAGAGCAAGGTGTCAATAAAGAACAAAATTATTATGTAAGTCATGATGTTGAAACTCAAAAAGAGTCAAAAAGAAATCATCACGAGTTTCTTAAAACCATGTACTAAATGCTCGTAGTATTAGGAACAAATTCCAAGAAATACAGGCGTATGTCAAAAGCGAAAATCTCGATATGATAGGAATAACCGAGACATAGTTAAATGGTGGAGAGTTTGAAGCTGAGTTTAATATTGCGGGATTTAAACACTTTCATCAGGAGAGAAACCACAAGAAAGGTGGGAGTGTTCTGTTATACGTTAAAAGCAATGTCCATGCCTGTGTTTTAGATAAATTGAAACAGGATGCATGTGATAGTTTGTGAGTAGAATTAATACAAGTAAATGGACAAAAATGAATGTAGGTGTAATATATAGGCCAACAACATTATAATTAGCAGAAAACAAACTGTTGTTTCAAGAACTGTCTAGTTTCTGCAACCGAGACTTATTGATAATGGGTGATTTCAATTTTACTGACAATGGTTGGATGACCCTTGAACATGGCTATATAGATAGTCGCTTGATAGATTTTCTCGGTGACAGTTACTTAGTGCAGCATGTAAAAGAGCCCACAAGATATGGAAATTTACTCGATCTATTAATCACTAGCCGCGAAAGCACGATAACCGATGTAGAAGTTGTGAAACTATTGTAAGTGGTGATCACAACTTAGATTCAAACTTCTAAAAATGTAGAATAGGTACTTGTGTGTCTAAAATACCCGATTTC
Organism: Oratosquilla oratoria; assembly: GCF_046742065.1. Classification (NCBI taxonomy): domain Eukaryota; kingdom Metazoa; phylum Arthropoda; class Malacostraca; order Stomatopoda; family Squillidae; genus Oratosquilla; species Oratosquilla oratoria. The sequence continues at coordinate 9,349,903 of NC_134796.1, read as the reverse complement.
AGTAAAGCTTAGTTCATAGGACTACGCCAGGAGCTTCAGCTTACAGATTGGGAGGCAAAATTAAGCAAATGACCTGTAGATCAGATGTGGAAAATATTTCAAAATACGCTTACCAAGATGATTCTTACTTGCCTTCCGTTTAAGGACAGACGCCCCCAAATCAGGCTCGCCCAAAATGGTTTGACAAAGAAACTGAAAAAAGTATTACTGAAAAGAGACAGGCTTTTAAGAAATACAAGTGCTCGGGTGCACCTAATGACTATAAATTTTATGTAATAATACAGATATTAAAAAAACAAAAACGATTGTTGACAAACTCATATTTTCCTACACTACACCCAAAACACTCATTTCAGGAAATGGAACAGTGCTCAACCATGAAATTCTCACAAACGTTTGTAAACACTTTAACATCACGAAATGCAACTCTACTCCTTATCACCCTAGCTCTAACGGTTAAGTCGAGAGACAGAGCCGCAAAACCCTAAATGTTCTCCGACATCTTGCCTCTGACATACATTCTTCTTAGGATGAACATGTACCAATGATCTAAGCTTGCATTAACAGTGCCATTAACAGGTCAATATTGGAGTCACCACATTTTGTCCTCTTTGGGTCGAACAAAAAGCTCTTACCCCCATTTACAATTTCGACGATTATGTCAAAGTAAAAGTACAAATTTTAAATATTTTCTTCAAGAGAATTCCCAACATCTTTACTCTCTCTAAAGACAATATGGCACAGCTTCATAATACAAGAGCGAGAAAATTGCACAGTTGAAGTTGGAGACATTGTGTACACCCTCAACCAAACACATACATCGAAACTTTCTCCTAAGTTTATTGGACCCTTTCGTGCTATTGGCCTAGTACCAAACAATAAAGTCAAAACACTTAGTTTGCAGAATTTAACAGAGACAGTTCTACACAAAGATGATATCAAAATCAGTACCTCGAGGCTTAGACCTCCAGCATATCCTATCTCCATCTCCAACAACCACTCCATCACAGGATTCTCCCATTTCCTCTCCACCAACTCCACCTACTCCTCTTCTTAGATACAGCTTACGTAAGAAAGCCACTATATAAGATCATATCTTCTAGGTGAACGAAACTGTATCTACTTTCCACATGTCATCAGATTTAAATAAATATTAATAAATTATCTTCTGAGGACAGCGACTGATAGCCAGACCGAGCGCTGTTGGAAGAATATATATATGATGATATGATATGATGATATCAAGCATACGACGTCACGTACATCGCAGCAGCAGCACCAAAATGCTGTTGAGCATCAGTTCTAACCAGAATCCGACCAGAGGCCACTTAACTGTAATTAGGTCGACCTGACCTTGACCTCTTAGGAACACCTGGCCGCCAACGATACGAGCGTTGAGTAGCGTACGTCTACAGAAGGAATTATACTTATATTTTATTGTTCACCATGTATGATTAAGATACGCCATGTCGTTTCTCTGCATCATCATTGTAAATATCTTTATCTAATATTGAGTGTATCACTCAACCCTGTAAATAATTAATTATGTCACATTGTAAATATTCCTATACGACCATAAATTGGTGTAGTGGCAACCGTCACAGCCTTCGTGATCAGTAGCCTTGGTTCTTAGCGCAGTTCACGATTGGCTCTGGACAAGACAACTGGCTGCGATTTACTAGAGTAAATCCGTAGAGCTAACCGGACCGGACCGGACCGGACCGGACATCCTAGGACGTCCCCTCCGTTTCTCACATCGCCTCAAATACTTGCTCCGCTTGTCACATCACCTCCAACCAGAATGTGGAACAAACCTTTCCACAAATGTGAATATATAAATATATATACATATACATATACATACATACATACATATACCAAGGCTTTTTCCCCCTTCCAAGGGAGGTAGCCAAAAAGGGAAAGGCATAAAAACACTCCCACCCATTTCATCCCTAAATACACTCCAAACCCCTCCCACCCTCCCTCTCATCTGAGCACCTCCTGGATGACGGGTCATCCCTGCACCCTGCCCACCGCCCTGGGTCAGAAGCAGTGTCGCAAGACAGCAAGGCCGCTTCATTTAATCGGCGACCCCCCCTCTCCGTCCCCCTTTGCATATAAGGCGAGGACGGGGAGAAATCCCTTCGGGCTGCGTCAAAATTTACTCACACATACTACCCCACCCCCCACTTCCCCGCCCATTCCTCCTCATGCAGTCACAACATCATCCATATACAACCATTCTCCACTCACCTCTGTCTTCCGTCCTCTCCCTTCCTTCCTCAACAGACATTCCCCTCTTCCCCAAAACCCCCTTCACCCCATCCATCCACCTCATCCTAGGACGTCCCCTCATGTTCACTCCCTCCACATCTGCCTTCCATACCTCTTTTACTAGTCTTTCTTCACTCATTCTTTCCATGTGTCCAAACCATCCTAATATTCTTTCATCAACCCTATCTCCCAAATCCTTTTTCACCCCTGTTCTCCTCCTCACCTCCTCATTTCTCACTCTATCCAGCCTAGTAACCCCCACCATACTTCTCAGACACCTCATCTCAAACACATTCAAACTCCTTCTCTCTTCTTCTCTTATGTTCCACGTTTCTGCCCCATACAGTGCTGTTGGCATAATCACTCCTTCATACAGTCTCCTCTTCGCATCCATTCCCAAATGTGTATTCCTCATTACACTCTTTAAACCACCAAGGCATTTACTCGCTTCTCTCAATCTACATTCTACCTCCACCTTCACTCCACCTTTTCCTGCTACACTTGCACCCAAGTATCTAAAACTATCCACTTCCTCCAGTCGCTCTCCCTTAATGTTCACTTCCAGTCTACTGCCACTTTCACCCCTTGTACATCTCATCACCTTACTTTTACCCACATTTATCTTTAGCTTTCTTCTATCACATACTCTCCCAAACTCTGCCACCAGCTTCCTCAATCCCTCCTCTGACCCTGCCACAAGCGCAGTGTCATATACATATATATGTATATATATATATATATATACGTATATATACATACATATATATATGTATATATATACACACGCACACATACACACACACACTTTCGTATATTACATCTTCAGACTAAATGTACTTGCAAGCTTACAGGATTTCAGATCCTGAATTTATTGATGACGAAATTAGAACTATCCGGAATATTGAGGAAAAGTTAAAATATCCCACTCATATTCTTAATCAATGTCACAATACTGCCAAGAAACGTTTTCACAAAGCATACAATCAAGAACAAGAAAACCATAAACAACTTAATACACTTGTTCTTCCTTTTCATGAAAGCTTTCTTAGTATTGTCATCTTATTCAAGAAACTGGAAATCAAAGTAGCTTTTAAATATGACCACACCATTAAGAAAACTTTAATTAAGAACAGCTCGCCTAAAAACAACGGTGTTGTCTATAAAATTCCATGCCAAGATTGTAACAAATATCATATTGGACACACTGGGAAAAACTTGGAAACAAGGATTTCCCAACATGAATATAGTGTGAGATCTGTCCAGGAAAGTAATGCGTTATACAACCATCATATTGATTGGTCTAAGGCGACAATTTTAGCCAAAGAAAAGAACCTACATAAAAGAAATATAATAGAACCTTCCTTAATATCAGGCACTTTTTTATAAAAATATAAACTCAAGCTATGGACATTTTAAATGTAATAAATTGGTAACCCAAATGGTGACCAAGATGTTTCCGCCAGATTGAACCATATGTGTTGGTCAGGTCGATGGAGGTAAGGCACCCCCCCCCCCGCATTGTATTGTATCCCCCCTCCCCCCTACGGTTGCTACCTGATACATTTAAACACAACTCTGTATCTTTCATTTAGTCTGAAGATATAATATACGAAAGTACTTACCGTCTACAAGTTTCTCTTCTCCTGTGGTTATTTTGCATTTTCGTGTCACGGTGATGTGATTGCTTATATATATATATATATATATAAATATATATATATATATATATATATATATATACATATATATACATGTATATATATATATATACATATATATGTTCTTGCAGGCAGACGAGGTTAAAAGCTATTGAAGATTCATTTTTGATTATCTTCTTGCGTATAGTCTCTATACGACGAATATTTGACTTATCATTTTCTGTAAGTCTGCTTAGGAGATCTCTTATATTGGCCAATATAAGAGATCTCCTAAGCAGACTTACAGAAAATGATAAATCAAATATTCGTCGTATAGAGACTATACGCAAGAAGATAATAAAAAATTAATCTTCAATAGC
>NC_134796.1:9333112-9335612 GCF_046742065.1 Oratosquilla oratoria | reverse complement strand
CAAGATTCTTGTTGAAACTTGTTCTAGGTAAGCAGTTTCTCACTGAGTCAGTTACTGATTTGGAATCAACCAGGAAGGATGTCTTCTGGACCTGGCAGAGTGGTTCCTTCAGGTAGAAAAAATGATCCTATCTGGAATTATTTTGAAAAACTTCCAACAACTTCTGGCAAAGGGTACCGAGCTAAATGCAAAGACTGCAGCCAGGAACTATAGGGCATTGTGTCAAGATTAAAATCTCAGAGATAAATGCCAAGGTCAGCCATAGCATACAGAAGAAGAAATTGATGACCCAGGTAAATCATCTTACTTATATTGTGTGCATTTCTCCCTTTTCATACGCAACTATATAAATTTGGTGAACAATGGAAAGCATGTGCAATAAAAATGTTAAAGCCTAAAGAGATGATGCTTCAACTTCATTACTTCTAAATTTGGGTAATGACTATATCACTATAATATACTGTATCCACTCAACTTTGGGGCGTAGATGATTGTTGTTCATTTCATTCAACATTGTGTAATATGTTTCATAGGTTCCATTGGAATTCAGCCCACGTGGGCTTCAGCCCAAAGGGATTTTGCCAAACCAAACCCAACTAATCCATTATTTTTAGTGAATTTAGAAGTGGACTGAATCCTGTTTGGGCTGAATTCCAAGCCCAACTATTTCATATCCTGTTAATTATTTTCAAATAATTTAGTGGCTTGTGTGAATAGAATCATTATCTAAAAAAATAACTACTGTCCTCAAAAGTAGCCTAAATCACACTGTATTCATTCATTTATCTATTAATTTATAAATTATGCAATATGCTAAAATTTTCTGTTTCCATTTCAGGATCTGTATCAACAGCTTCAATCCCATCATCATCGGCTCAACTTGAATTATCTGCAAACCTGACTCCACCATTAAAAAGGTCACCATCAGACTCCTCCACAGGCGCCACTTCTGCTAAATCATTTTCATCTAAAAGAAAGTCATCAACATCTCTGGACAGATTTATCATAAAAACTTCAGCCTTTCAAAAGGAAAATCTCGACAAAGAAGTTGCAAGAATTATATTTGCTACAAATTCACCATTTCGTCTTGTTCAGAATCCTCAGTTTCTCAAGACAATGGGGTCGATCAGTAATACACATATGAAAAATTCCAACGAACTTTTGACAAGACTAAGAGATTTAGATTTCACGGGGAAAAAGTTAGTAAGCTTTATTTACGAATGTTTCCGCCGACGGTGCGTTAGAGGCAGTAAAGAGAGTAATAAAAGATATGAACGATGCTGACCTATCCGTAAGTAAACAAGATTATATAGAATTGATAGATTTATGCGTACATTTTTGTGCGTTTACTTTTAAGTGCGCTTACTTTTAAGTGCAGTGATGGCCTCTCTATACATGGAGTTATTGGAAAAAGAAAACTTTATCAGAATTAATGGTAGAGGATTACACTGGTTTAGATATGTAGACGACGTCCTCGCTATCATCCCCGAAAACAATAACGTAAATAATAAAGTGAGATTGCTTAACGCGGTCAACAGCAATATCCACTTCACAGTGGAAGAGGAACAAAATGGACAATTACCCTTCCTAGATACATTAATACGACGAGTAGGAAAAACTGACTTTTTCAGTATACAGAAAGAAAACAAACACAGAGGATCTGGTACATTACTTCACACATGACGATAGGACAAAGAGTGGTATAGTAATAGTTTTTTTTCTTAGGGCATTACGAAAATGTAGCAAAGAATACTGTCACGTATCTCTAAGGGTCACGTGTTTTCTTTCGTGGTGTGGTGGTCGCACGCGGTCGGCCATGCAAGTAGGAACCCTCTTGTTTCGTGGCTTTTTCTTTCTTCACTGCAAAGAGGCAGATCGCTTTCATCTCCTTGAGGGAGCCATTTCCCCCGTCACCTAAGGTGTGCAAGGCACCTAGGTAGTATAGTAAGTAATCTTATTTTAGTGTATGAGGTGTAGGATCCCCTTTGGAGATATCAAATTGTGGACCTGGTGTGTCGGTAGGCTTTTGCCAGTGTCCTTTTCTTAACCCATTCAACTCCGATGACAAGATGTCTTGTCATTTGGTCAAATAAAACAAAAAATCATAAAACACCAAAATGTTTGATCAAACACCAGAAAAATATGACGTCAATCCTCGCTTCGCTCGCAGCGAAGCGAGGACTGACGTCATATTTTTCTGGTGTTTGATCAAACATTTTGGTGTTTTATGATTTTTTGTTTTATTTGACCAAATGACAAGACATCTTGTCATCGGAGTTGAATGGGTTAACCCTGTGGAAATTTCCTTTTTTGGGTTAAGTTGGATTAGATTTTAGACGTGTCAATTTCTAGGCTTTTGTCTTATCAATCTTTCTCGTGGGCGACCTATTTGTGATCCCTATATCCCGTGGTTTGAGTAACTTTTTGGAATAGGTTCTATTTATTGGAGTGAACGTGTCGATTAGACTTTTGTTCATCTCTGTTTTTCTCTCCACCCTTT